>NC_137604.1:28004384-28061884 GCF_963280865.1 Gymnoscopelus braueri
CTCCAAGCTTGGCACTGATCCAGACCCGACCTTCTCTCGACAGGGTCTGAATCCACTGCTGCCGCCCTGGGAGTCAAATTTCATGCAACCATTCCAATGGTGTAACGGTAAGTGGTTTTCTCCACTGTCTGCCAAACACATAAGGCTAGTAGCCTACACACAGATCATGTACTTGCTTGTCTCTCTTAACTCTTCTACTCAGCCATTCTGTTGCTGTCTGCCAACTAACAGGACTTAAGAAATGGCAAGGAGATGAGGGGTGGATTTGGATGGTGGTCGGTCTGTGTTTTGGAGATGGTGGAATGGACAGTTGAAATAAGATGTATTTTCGATTATATTGTACTGTGATTCTACAGTACAGCTATGAATTCATTCTGTCTTATGACAGAGTATATGCTATTTATTGTGTGTCTACTCTGCACTCTCTCTAGAGCCTCCATCACCCAATGTCTAATAATAATCCAACTCGTACCCCCCACAGTGTACAAGCTGCAGCCATTCAATCACTCTAAAGAGAGACACATGGTCGTTTAGACTGGCAAAGTGCATCTACGGTGCAAATTAATAAGGACACGCGGGGCATATGGAAGTGAGGCTTCCTTTGCCATTGTTTGGCCAAATGGTGCTCCGCTCCCCAGAGTGCTTTCTAGTTAATGTAATCTCCTCAACAGCTACTGCTATACACTCACATTCACAGCCATGCTGTCTCCACCCACCCACAACACACACACACACACACACACACACACACACACACACACACACACACACACACCACAGACCACAATACTCACCTCAGGAGGGTCTGTGGAACAGATGGTGGTGTGGCGGAAGCAGTGCGCCTGTCCACTATGTTTATCTTGTTCACAGCCAATTACACAGAGCTCCAGTCACCTCTACACAGCCTCAGCCAGATGCCAGTCATTTAACCGAACTTTCTCACCAAATATTTGCTTGTCCTTTTGCGGTCAATATTGCAAAAATCTCTTGCTGTGTGGGGACAGGGCCAATGTCATGTGCAATAAGACCCTTGTAGGGCAATTGCTAGTGGTCTGATGTCTTGTGTTAACTTGCTATGGGGTCAAATTAGTTCTACTGCTATGCCACCAAATGTAGAATGCCCTCCCCAAAAAAAACACAAAAAGTATGACTTCTTACCCTCCTTCAAAACCGCCATTAAAGAGCACCTGTCTGCATTTTGTGAAGAGTCCTAGAAAAGCCCTCTAAGCTTAACACCAAAAAGGACCCACCCCCCAAAAATTGTTCACTGTACATATACGTTCATTGCTACTAGTGTTGATTATGTCTTGTTATTATTGTATATTATTGTACGTCTATAAATGTCTTAATTAATTGAATACACAGGACCACAATGGAAACAAGCACCTAGGGCTTTTTGTGTTATCCTTTTAACAATCTTTGTAAACCGTACCTCTGTACAATCTGCAAACTGTTAATAAAGTATTCAATCAATCAATCAATCAATCGATCAATCAATCAATCAATCAAGTAGTATACCACAAGACCCGAGCCCCATACAGCTCAATCTCTTCTAACACATATTCCTCAGTGTGTTGGCATACAGCAGAGATATGCAGAGAATTCTATTACTGTAAAGTCATAAAGATCAAGACCAACTTTAACAGCGTTTGCAAAAAAAGAAAGAACTGCTCTCTAAAACAATTAGTCACAAAAGAATTATAGCAATGCTGCCAAAGCTCACATAGGCCTACAGGCAAAGCAAGCTTTAACTTTCCTATATCTTGAAAGGTGTCTTGAAAGAGAAGTGATGCCAATGTTATAATATTTAATGAAGTCAGAAGACTGGACAGAATTAGTTTCCCTCTATATTGATTAAATACTTAAAATCCGTCATTTCCGGTGAGCAACACTGTGGTATGTATGAGTGTATTACATTGTGGTACACTGTAGTTTATCTATCTATATAGGTACATATATATATATATAGTCTACACACACACACACACACACACACACACACATACACATACACATACACATACACATACACACACACACACACATATATATATATATATATATATATATATATATATATATATATATATATATATATATATATATACACACACACACACACACACACACACACACACTACAGTGTTTGCTTGCCAAAAATTACTGATTTTCAAACAAAGAAAGTCAATAGAAAAAAAGACTATTTAATCAATATAGAGGAAATCTAATTATGTCCAGTCTTCTGACTTCATTGAATATTATAACCATTGTCATCACCTCTCTTTCAACTGCACTGCTATAATTGTCTTTGAGAGCAATTCTTCATTTTTATACATCTCAATCTCTCACTGGGCTTAAAATCACCCTCCACGCATGACTTACAATAGACGATACAGATACAGTTCCCATTTCACATTAATCCCCTGGAAGTGGAGAGCTTCTCTGTACTTCCTCAAAATCTGAGCTGTCTGTGTGATGTCACCAATCCTGTGAAATTGGCCACTTGCTGAAACCTTAAACTACTTTGCATTGAGCAGCAGTGGTGGTCCACTGTGATTTATTTCCCCCCCCCCCCCCTTTTTTATGCGGGAAAACCATGTCAACCAATAATCAGAGTATTTTTTTAAATATTTTAAAACATGTCTGGAAGAGCACTTTTGCTTTTGTACTACCTAAGTATTTTTTTTTATGCCAATAGTTTTGTACTTTTACTTGTAATTATTATTTCTACCTTGCAGTATTGATACTTTTACTTAAGCAAAAAAGCATAGTACTTTTTCCACCACTGTTTGTAATAAAATGTGCTGTATTTACTGGCTCTTCTTCCCAGGATGTCAGTGTGTTTTTGGGGTTTCCAGCAGCACTCTGACCCCAAGTACTGCAGCACCATGACGTCTGACATCTACCACCTCCCTCTCAATGTCTACATCATTGTGTTGGGCATTGGCCTCTTCGTCTTCATGCTCAGCCTCATCTTCTGCTGCTATCTGTTCAGGTATGGGGAAGAGGTTGAGGAAAGAGGAATGGATTGGATTTGGGAGGTGAAGGAGAAGAATGAAGTAGGAGGATGCATTGATACACTGACTACACCGGAAAATCCTCCGTGTTAATTTATCCATTTGTATCTCTTGAGTGTACAAATGTTAACCAAATGGACCCAACATTTAGGCAAGCACAGTGCAATGCTCTCTGCAACGGAACGAAATGAACAGCATGATCCCGTATTTTTAAGTTGTATAAATACGTTATTTATTTCTATTATTTATTACGTTTTCTAACAACAGGTTCCTACTATGAGATACCTAGAAAGTTGACTTGAATTTCACCGCCTTAAGAGGAATAGAAACAACACCGTGATTGAATCTAATGTTAATAATAGTTTGTCTTACTACAGCACACACTTATTCCAGTTGACAATTTACATTAATTGGCAATTTACAATTACAAGAATTTCTAATTACTCCAATAACGTCCTCTCCCCCTATCTCCCTCTCATTCTCTGTACTGTATGCATCTGTCTGTTCATCTACCCACAAGATTGAAACAACAGGGAACAAGGGAGCAGTTCAGCTACAATGAGGTATGTTATTGCAGCAACTGTCACTATAGGAGTACATTTAACACCAGGTTCTGAGATAGGTTAAAAATACAACCACTGCCATTTCACACTGTTGTGGTCATGTGTGAAACTTAACACACTTCTTTATAGATGACCTTGACAAAACAGTAGTTGCTCCTTAATCCATACGTGTCATTGCCAAGCCCCTTAGTATTCTGTCCTTATGTTCACACACCATATGAATGAAAACGCAGTGTCAAGAGCACAGTCCAGCATTTAGGATGAGCACCAGGGCGTGACACTCTGAAGCATGGACTGTTGCTGATAGTTTAAATGTTTCCCCTCAGGGAAGACTGGTGTCTTGTTGCTGTCGAATGTTATAATTTGACCCATGTATTCAAATACTAATAGTACATAACTGGTCACACTGCACATAGACTACACAGCAAAATTATGGGTACACTCCCAGAGTTAACCACATGTGCCCTATATCATTAATTGTACGCTGAATTATGAAAATAGCAGATGTACAAGTTCACTTTGCAATGGGGTGTGAGGTTGTAGATGTGTTAAAAATGTGCCCAAAACCGGATGCCAAGGTTAAATGAAAACTCCATTGACATTCATAACACAAAACTGAAGCTGAAGTGTACACTGCATCCCATTAGCTTTACTGCCAATGTTATAATGCTGACACTTCAATTGTCATCCGCATGTCCAAACACCTCTCCCTCTCTCCTGCTGTAGGTGGTACTGAAAGGAGCAAGCAAGAAACTGAGCCTTTTAGGAGTAAGTGTCTTTCTATACAACTCCTTGAAACTATAGGCACATTCTGTTTTGGAAGGACATTTGTGGGAAGAGTTTTACAGGTGGCCTCAGGTCAATGTAAATATTAACTTGTGGTATATACTGTAACAATCAATGAATGTATATGCCAGCCCATCATGAGTCATACCATTATTAGGGTTGTTGATGCAATCATGTTTGCCTTGCAGATGTGATTGACAAGCAGTGCGTACACATGCACACCCACACACCATCATGCAATGACAACAGTGGTTTACTTTGTTGCGGTAGTGTACAGCAGAGCTGGTGGGGGATAATAGTGGGTTCTGAATCTGATTAGTTTACATTTTCTTGAAAAGTACAGTAGGGCTGCAACTATCGATTGTCTTAGCAATTATTGATATCGATTACGTTTTTGATTTATCGAATAATCAAGAAGCAATATGCTGTGTGTGTGTATATATATATATATATATATATATATCGACATGATACAATTCTGTATTTTTTTATAATTGACCAAATCAATTAGTCTGATTAACCTCTTAGGGTGGTCCTATGTGGACCTATTTTATACTATATTGTATAACGGTGTCACGCAAAAATATAGAAAACAGCCAATCTACACGCTCACGTGTCGCAGCAATGCCTTGTGGGCTTGTAGATCTGCTATTTTTATGCTATTATTTTATTTATAATCAATTAAATCAATTAGTTCAAGTAACTGTTGCAAGTGCAACCCTATAAGTACAGTCTGTGAATACAATATTGTTTAAGTGTTGGACAGAATATTTATGTGTGTTGGGAATCTGATCTTAAATTTCTCTTGCAGCGGTGGCATACCATTGCTGAACCACATTCTTGCACAACATACAATCTAACCGACTGTTGTTTTTCTTGCAGCAAACTTGTGCAGTGTGTCTGGAAGAGTTTAGGACAAGGGATGAACTGGGAGTGTGTCCATGTTCCCATGCATTTCATAAGAAGTGAGTGTTAAATACATACAACTTACACTATGTTTTGTTTCAAGTTTCTACCGTAGCATAAACTGAACAGAACGTGAAGGCCAGCTCCATTCCCATTGATGAAAACAAACCAATTCAAAATGATACGGTTTGTGTAAAAATGTAAATAAGTCATCAAAATTGTCTGTGTGCCTGACGTGTAAGTGCCTGTTTAACATGCAAACAAGCACCCGTCCTGTATAAATCAGCAAATTAATTTAGACTAAATGATTAAGCCTTTCTTATAGGTCCCACACTGCTATCAAGGCAGTAATTACAGTACATCAGCACAGCCTCAAAGAAATATTAGCATTGATAGGATCTTGCAAATCAGTTGATTTTTACCTCAGGGTTAATATCATGGATAGACAGCTACTAACCCGGCTTAAAGAGTCAAGAATTAACAAGAGTCTAAACACAGGGAGAGGATATCTGCAAACCTTTGCCAAAAGCTGCATTCCATTTTATTAGATTGAGCTTTCGGTCAAGTGACCTTCAGAGCATACAAAACAGCCAATGGCTATCTGGGACAAACATCTTTCCATGCCCTCCCCTTCTCTTAAGCTGTATGCGATGGCCTCTGCACACCCTATGTGGTCCACTTCCTCCATGGAAATGTATTTTACAAAAATACAGTTGTGGAAATACAAAAAAACATTTCTATTCTATAACAAAAAGATTATACGTAGTAAGAGAGAGTTCAGAGTTATGGGTAATTTATACTTTATACACTGTTGCCAGAGGGTTTTCGGTTGAATATTTTCAGCAAGCTGCAAAGGTATTCTTTTAAACCCCAACAGTAATGGTCTTTACTGTGGGATTTTCAACAATATGAAAGTCCAATATCTTAGCAGTCAGACTCTCCTATTTTCCAAAACAATGATGACCTAAGATGTGTGCACTTACTGCACTAACAACTCATGTTGTCCTGACAGTTGCTTTTTGTGTATTTTCGTAGGTGCCTGTTGAAATGGCTAGAGATTCGCAGTGTGTGCCCCATGTGTAACAAGCCCATACAACGGCTTCACAATGATACTCCCCAGGGAGCTGAGGGTCTTATGGATCCTGAGGAAGTGTGAAGAGGCTGGGGGAAAACATAAAATACACTAAGGTGATGGACCGCGATCATGTTAAGGACATCTCACAAAAAGGTTTGGAGGCCGCCTTTCTGCTCATGTCTGAGCGAGGTGATGACTGGATATTGACGGTTCCATGATTTAATTACATCAGTAATTAAAAAGTGGCAGTAGGATGCAGAGACCAATTTGGACTGTGGCACATTTCCACATGCATTTCCTGCATCTACAAAACCCAACCAAAACATGACAAGAAAAGGAGCGGCTTTTATAATACGGGTTTATCCCTGCCACTGGATGACTGGCACAGCATGGCCATAGACAGCCACTCGCAACTAAGATGCCAGGCATTTGGAGAAGGTCATTGGTGGGTAGCATCTATGTGGATACCTCTATTATCTCAGGGGTGTTAACAATACAGCCAGCAGCACAAACCACATCAGCCACCTTGTAACTTTGTGCCACACATACATCGTCAATACTGCCAATGTAGGTGCCAATGTAGGTGGCTAAAACAGTCAGAGACCAGTGGGATCTCAACTACAGTTCTGATGATGGAAGTAGACAGTATTTCTACAGATTGTGTCCCAGGACCTTTCCTTTTAAAAGAGACCGGTAGACAGCTAGCCTTGCCTGTATGTACTATATGTAAACGTGTCCCTATCCATTGTTATTTTGTATTTGTTGCTTTTAAATAAAATGTACTGTAATGTATTGTAATGGTGGTGGATTTGTCAATAACTTAATGTTAATCTTTTTTACTAAATGTTAAAACAGTGAAGTCAGGAACCAACACTGATTGACAAAACAATATTAATTTCATACATTATCTTAATAGCTTTCTGCTTCATTGTCATACAAAATGAGCATCAAATATCCATTGTTTGTCATTTAGAAGGGGGACACTTTACACTGTTGTCTTATTACAAAACAATGTCCACACTTTCAGGTCCCAAAGTCTCCGTTCACTAACTTCCCTAATTCAGCCAAGTCACAATCAAGGAGCTGACAGTTAATAAACTAAAAATAATAATATAATGTGTGCATATGCAAATACTGTATATACAGAGACACAAATTTCTCCAGCAAGAGTCAGCTAGACCTTGTAGGCAGCGATCTAGACATAGTAGAACTTGTGCATACACATGGCTGTATTCATGCTTGCCTCTAGCATGCAGCCAAGGTCCCTTTAGCCTCCACAAACTCCAAAGCTTTCTCTTTCACAGCCAGGATGCTCTCTGGTGTGCCATGCTTCTTCTCATATTCCAAGTAGCGCTTGAAGAAGAACTTGATCTTTTTCACACCCAGACTCAGGTGGATCACACGGTCAAAGAGTGCCCTGCGGAGAGGGGAAGTCACAAAAAGACAAGAGTTATGATACATTTATGTTATTATTAAGTGGTCCATACTGTTGCCTCACACTTACAGTTTCACATTGTCAGACAACTGGAGATCTCCGTCTATGATATGGAGGACTTCTAAATGCAAGGTATTTGCGAACTGCTAACAAACCTACAACTACTGCTTTAGAAACCAATCATGTCACCACCTCAATATGTAAGCTAAGACTTTGGATTGGTTCTGCAATGCATCTTATTTTCTTACTCTAATTATTTCTACCCAGTTTTAACAACTAAAGCTAGGAGATTGTTTTCGGTCTCTAGTTGAGCGAACCGAAAACATTATTTACAAGGTTGTGCATTCTAGCCAATAGTAACACAAGTTGCACAAGGCTGAAAAGTAAGGGAAAGGAAAAGGAAAGGGAACAATAATTTTAAATTTTAAATTTTTAAATAAATATATATTTTCCTATATACATGCAGCCACTTTAAAACACAGCTTTTGCCTCACCTAACTTCCTTTTGTGACCCATGTTTGACCATAAGATCAATGAAGATGGACCACAGGTCTGTACGTTTGGGATAGCTGGTCAGGGTCTTGTCAAACATGGCACGGCCTCTCTCTGGATCACCATATCGGAACTCCAGGTGGGCAAACTTGGTGATCACATCTACACCTGAAAAAGAAGAGAGTGAAAAGCATGAAGGATTTAACATGGATATTTACTGAGATGGAGGTAATATTCAGTCTTGCTAAACGGTAGGTAGGTACTACTAGGTACATTGTTTTCCCACTGCAGAAGAGTAGCCCCTCTATGTAGCTGATTGTCAAACGCTCAGTGCTGACTTGTCTGGAAACTATCTATAGTCGTACAGAAACAGTTTCTTATAACATTTTAGGAGAGAAATATGCCACGCAGTTGCTCAATATTGATACATTTCACATTTACAAGATCTCCACTATGCGCACTAGATGTAGGCTATACCCAAACACGTTGACATGTCAATCTTCCTTAATAAAACATATGTATACTAACTAGCAGCAGTAGCCTTGGTCAGGCTGTGTGTGAGCCTGTGCCTTCCACAGTTGAGCTGCACTATAAGATGCAAAGGAGCCTAAATTAATGTATCCTACTATTTTGATAAACAATCATTCTGTGAATTTCTCATTTCGGGTTGGGTTTGTGGACCATCATAACTAGAGGTTACGTAGGTAACCGGGTTCTTTTAGTTTAGGCTACATCGTATAAATACATTAAGAAGATAACCCTAAAAAAACTACTTTTTCGACTCGGACTCGACCCTCAAAGACTCGAGACTTGACTCGGACTCGAGGCCAAAGACTCGAGACTCGACTCGGACTCGAGCTCAGAGACTCGTGGGCATCTCTGTCAGTTAGTCACCTTTTGGTATCGCTTCAGGTCACTTGAACCTCGATGATGGTGATGGACAACAAAAAAAGTTGAAGGAAAAAGTGCCATAACAGACTACTGAAACAGTGGAGTGGTTACACTAGGCTTTATAGAAGCGATAATCTCTTACTTTCTTTGGAGGGCAAGCTCTTGAGCGCCCTCTGCAGGAGAGCACTGGCAGCGTCACCCTGGCCCTGTTGGAGCAGGAAGGTCCCGTAACTCAGCCACACAGCCTGGTTCTGACGGAAACGCTTCACCATTGTCTTATACAGGCCCTCAGCATCCTGGTAACACATATACAGACATGTACACATTTACTCAACAGAAAACACATACATACTGTAGCTACAGGACCAATGAAAACATGCTAAGCGTGTGGGCCTCGTCACCCACTGGACAGTACCTTGGGCTTGTTGGACTTGACATAGATGTCAGCCAGCTGCTGATAGACTGGCATGGGCTCACAATACTGCACTGCCCGCTCAAACACTTTCTTTAGGCTTTCCTCTGTGCCGTACATGTTCTCCAGGTTCAACAGGGCCACCCACACATTCAGCTTCTCCTGTTCCTCTCTAGACAGAGGAAACAATAAAAAGGATTAAAATGAATGCTCATACACGATGGACCATGAAACCCCTAATTGATCCATCCTACCTGCTAGAAACACAAACTCCAATCACATCGCCCCACCAACTACACCCTAACTATACTAAAATAAAACATTTTAATTTCTTCATTAAATGTTCTTTTTTATTTTATTTACAAAGACTACTATATGTGTCATCGACCAGACGCAAATTCTTAAAATGGTGCTTCACAACAACGAGCGCTTCACACCAACGGCTGCTCGCTGCACCTAGGATGGGTAAAATGCAGAGGACACATTTTCACGTACGTGCGAACATACAGTGACAAAAAAAAACTAAAACAAGGATTAATTAAACATCTCATCTCACCTGAAGGAGATGGTCTTCAGCGCCCTCTCGGCCACGGCGCGGGCCTGTTCGATCTGCGTGACCTGGAGATGGTGGGCCATGTACTGGAGCCAGAGCAGCGAGCTGTCTGGTGAGGCCAGGAGCAGGCGCTCAAAGGCGGTTGTGTCCTGAGGTCTCACGGTGGGATCCATCAGCTCAGCCTCCCGCTGCACCAGAGCCTTCTCCGCCACCTTCTTCTCCTGAGATAACTCATGGCGAGACTTCTTCTGCGGCTACGAGGGGGAAAAGGGGTGGGGTGAGGGTGGTGAGACACATATGAGGAGAGTTGTAAATCTATACCGATGACTCATTACCCCATTTGGGGGCAGTGGCACAATAATAATACATGCAATTTATATAGCACTTTTCAAGATACTTAGTCGCTTTACAAAACAAAACGAGGTAGAGAGGTCGCTTGGGAATCGGAAGGTATCTGGTTCAATACCCGGCTCCGCCTGGCTTGGTGTCTGTGTCCTTGTATTGAGCAAGACATTTAACCACTTTCAACCTGGCGTCCCTATTTTGAGTATTCCAAAAATGTCACGTTTTCAAGAATTGCTAGAAGAGCTGATCTACAAGCTTACACCACGTCACACCATGATATGACCCTTTGTGAGCTTGCAGATCAGCCATTGTGTGAGAATGGGTGAATGTAAATCCTAATGTAAAGCGCTTTGGATAAGGATCTATATAAAATTGACCATTTATCATTACGTTAATATAATTGAGATGAATGATACATGCTTCCAAGTATGCAGATTAAGTAAGGGCGCATACGCTGTAAGGGGGCATATCATAATACATATCAAAACATATGTAAAACGTATTCTCAGCAAAGTGTATCACCCACCTTGCCGTTTTCTGCTTGGTCCTCCCCATCACTGGAATCTGCCTCCTGGGCTACAGAGGCTGGTTTCAGGGAGCTAAGACCCACATCCCATGAGAATCCTGCAGACACCTGAAGCCTGGCTCCACTGCCTGGGCTGGGCTTCACCTAAGTGACAAAGTGAGAAACTTGAAGGTCAGTCATAAATGACATCATTCCCAAAGTTAGAAGCATTAGGAGAGAAGGGAATGGAGTGATGAAGATGGCTCATTAACCTTTGCTTGCTTAGGCTTTGGTTCATCTTCCTCTCTGAAGTACACCTCCACTCCACTGTCATTGTCCTCAGTCTTTAATTTCTTTGTTTTCTTCTTCTTCTTCTTGGGGACATGCTCAACCTGATCCTGGACAGTGACCTGATAGAAATGAACAAAAAATATATATATTTTTTTATATCTCATATGGACTTGTGGCTTCTACAGGAATATAATGGCATCATTTCACAATCTCATAGCTCGTGGTAAGTCTGCCATCAATGGTTATCGATGGTTATAAAATAAAATCATCTATGCAGAACATGAAAGGGATTTATCCTTCTGGAAACTCACTGTTACACTCTATGAACAATTAATCGGTTACCGACTGCCGGACAAAATATAAGTATCGTACATCCCTACACAGAAGGGGATACTTTAACATAAGACAAGATATACATCAACAACACGTTCAAGAATCATGCTTAATTTCTAATTAACCATAATAACCCAGATATATTTAGATGACTATCTGTAATTAAGGCAAATGCATAATGCACTTTAAGTTCAATGAGAAATGCATTTATGCCTTGCCAGAAATTAAGTAAGGACAGAAGGCTCAAGAAAGAGAGAGAGAAAGAAAGAGAGGGACAGGGTGGCAGTAAGGAGAGCATACAGAATGGGAGGAATAGAAGAATGGAGGCAATAAATAAGATAGAATGGCAGCTGTTGTATAACCTGTTGGCTCTGAGACAATGTGCGTGTCCTCTTCATGTGCTGGCTATGTTTCTCTTTGTCATCTCCGACCAGACGCAGAGGCAGGCCAAGGGATGCAGGAATCACGTCAGGCTTCCCAGTGTCTTCTGGAAGCAGGGACAGATTGACCAGGTCCTCCTCTTTGTCAACGCTAATAAGAAAAAGTTCAAAAGAGATATGAAGGAAGAAGGTTTTATAATAGCAACATAGCTTCCTTAAATAAGAGGTAACATAAAACTATTTTGATAGATGTTCTGACACAAGTGCTGAGAATGTTGAACCACTTAAAGCGGCACAATGTCACTTTTCTTTTTATGAATAAAATGTATTTGTCAAATCTGTATGGTAGAGTATGTTAATACAATATACAATATAATGTAAACAATTGGGATGGTTGTATTTTGTCTCCCTGCTCTTCTATTGAGACATTTAGGTCGTGTCAAAGGTCATGTCTCACCTAGACACGGGATCTGACGCAAATTTTTACCTGATGGTCAAGATTAAATTTATCCCCTGAGCAAGCAGTCAGGCTCAATTAGCTCAATGGTAAAAAATATCAGCACATGTGCAGGAAACAGGGCTCAAATCCAGGGTAGAAGAGGAAAGTTGCATCAAAGTGCAACTTTAAACAATCTATACTTTGTTGACCGGGGTCCCCCATTGGTCTATCCTTGGCCCATTCTTTTTTTCAGTCTTCACCAAATTATCATTTGGAAAAAAATAAATATATATATATATATATATATATATTAGAAAATCTATGAAAATAGGTTGAAATCTCACATAATGATGAGCTTACCTGAGGATCTTAGTAGTGAGTAGGGTATTGACAGGTAGATTATCTGCCATGACACTGTGTTTGGTGACAAAGTACTTGGTGGCCTTCTGGAACTGGGCTCGACCAGTGATGGACAGAGACAACCTGAAAAGAAAAAGAAAAGATGCACACACATCTCTAGGTTATGATATGCAAAGTGATAGAGAGTCTGTCTCCTACACATAATCTAGAAACCATGTACTATGATACTACTGAAATATTCATTATGTACCACTTAAACCCTAAATGGTCTGTTGACCGGGGTCTTCACCAAATCTCTTTAGTAGTAGATCTGCAAGTTCACAACTTTTCTGCACTTTCAACTTGGGTCAGCCTTGTAATATGCTGTGGTTCTCTTGAGATGGTGTGCACAAAAGAGTGTTCTTGTGGGTTACCTGATAAAGACACCTTGCTCTCCCACAGACTTGACGTAGCCTCTGATGACTTGGCCAGGTTTCAGGTTGTCAATGGATGAAACCTCAACGTCCTTCACTGCCTTGCTCTGCTCTGGTCTCAGCCTGGAAGTGCAGTGGTTGTGTTTATCCACAGGGTGAAAACGTATAACACAATGGACTAAAAGACACAGAGATGTCTAATGACACAGTTTATTCAGTTGTGAATTTGAGGCAAATGGCCTCGTGAATGAAGCACTACTAATACCTTGATGGACGGAGAGACAGTTGCCACTTGCCATTTTCATTCCCTAACACATAACACCTGGGGAGAAAGAAATATAATTCAAAATTTACCACCATATATCCAGTACGTACTTATATTGCATCTATGCAGGTTTTTGTACATAAACTTTATTGTCAGGGGGTTGGGTTTTCATAGGCATTTAGTATGCCAGGCCTGTTGAGACCTAACAGCCCTAGCCACTGCTACTGACCGGACCACCTGCTCCTTGCTGTAAGCTCCCAGGGGGTTGCCACTGTAGGAGTCAGCCAGGTCCGTAATGGACACGGTTCCCATGGCACCACAGGCAAGCTTCACCAGCAAGCCCAGGTGTGGAATAACATTTTTCACCATCCCCAAGGTAATGCTTTTCTCCTTCAGTGAGTGGGAACCTGGATATCATTTGGAAAAACAGAATTTGTTTTAAAAGGAGAGACTGATACGGCTCATAGAGAGAGGCAAACATGGTTAATGTAAAAACATACCAAGTCACCATGGCAGGCCAATGAAGAGATACTGGCAATAAATGCTAAATGGTCAAACTGAACTAAGATCTGAATATCTTCTTACCATTGAGAGACAGGGCAAAGCGTTGAGGTTTGGCGGTCACCTCTACCACCGTAGCACTGACGGCCTGGCCCTGTTTATACAACTTCTCTGGATGGCCGGCATCCTGGAAGCAAACACAAGAACAATGGTTTACATTAACCTGTTTAATCCATTTTGACAAGTACCTAACTGACACTCATTTATAACTAGCTTTGCACAGATGGTAATTTCTCAAGGGCATACCAACATGAACTACACAAAGAATGGTGAAAATGGCTTGGTAAATTAAATATGATCATGCTCATTTTTGAGTGTGAAGTCAACATATCAAACTTACTTTAGGATCTGTGATCAGGGCCAGTAATTCTACAGTCCCTGTAATACAAGGATCAGTGCTGACCTCCAAACATTTCTTCTCTGGATTGTACTAGGGACAGAAGCATTAACACATTGTTAGTTTGAGAGAGTAGTCCAAAATTCGCTTTGCTTTCATGCTGCTCTACATCCATCGGCTTGTACCAGTTTAATTGCGTGTCTGCATTTGGCTAGTACTACGGATGTGCAAAACTGGCCTCGCGGAATGCGTATCCCATAGCCTGGAGGGACGATTGCTCTGTAATTAATTAACAAAGACGGCAGTTGTCATTGACCAATTCGAAAAAATATTTGAGAATTTTGGTACTTGGCCTGCTGTCAGCGTGCACAAGAAATAAAATGCTGATTGGCCTAGTAGTGGCGACATTAGCTGGGGCACACACGGGCAA
The DNA here is from genome assembly GCF_963280865.1 of Gymnoscopelus braueri. Taxonomy (NCBI): domain Eukaryota; kingdom Metazoa; phylum Chordata; class Actinopteri; order Myctophiformes; family Myctophidae; genus Gymnoscopelus; species Gymnoscopelus braueri. The sequence goes on from NC_137604.1 coordinate 28,019,174, forward strand.
ATGCAAGATCTCCTGTGCAGTAAAGACATAATGCAAGGCTACAATTTGAAAAACATACCTTTGATACAAAGCATGTCATTTCTTCTCCGACTTTGTAGCTGCTCAGCTTTTCTTCTGGCAGGACTGGTTTGATTTCTACACTCGGGTCAAGTTTACTGTGTGGACAGAGATAGAAATTCATTAAAAAAAAACATACACAAATGGGCAGCAGGATATACTTGTCAGATGGGAAAATACTTACCTTGGAAGAAGCGTTAGCTCAGGAATACTGTATTTGAAGTCGGTATGGGAGAAGGGTAAGAAACTGAAACAGAAATTCGAAGTCTTTAAAAGCTAACAGCTGCTTTATGAAGAATGCATTCAAGAAAACATGAGTTAATGGAAAATTGTAACGAGGAATTTTCTCTCCTGTGTCCCTAATCAAATAAGCACCGTCTAAAAGAAAATAACTAATGAAATCCAGTATGCAGTATCCACCTGTGGGTAATGCCCTCACGGCCTCCAATGACTCTGCCGGTGACCTCGTTGCCCACTTTCATCAAGGATGTGGGGAAGGTGCCAGCCAAGACTTCCTCTGCCACCTGTGACACGTGCACACTTCCTGTGTGTCCATCCTCCAGTGTCACCAACAAACATGTGGGCTTCACCGTCCGCACCGTACCCTTGACTATGTCACCATAGCAGTAACCGCTCGTTGTTGCATTAATGTCCGAAAGAGTGCGCTGGCGTTTTGGTGCAGTGTTCTCCCAGGACACTAGGGGGAGCCCTTCCAGTTCTTGACAGCTGGCTTCTATAACCTTGGCGGTCAGAGGTTTGCCCAGCTTCAGCTTCTCAATCTGTGTTTCATTCAAGTGACCTGTGGTTTGGATCACCGTCAGTTGGGCTGTGTCGTCCAATGAGACAACAGCAAAGTCGTTGTCCATGTGCTGGACCGTCGCTGTGTATTTTGACCCGTCCATTAACTGTTAAAATATGTAAAATTGGAAACATTAGGAACAGGCAGGGAAGTAATTACAAGAGTTCTTTATTAAGAACAGATAATAAAGTCATGATGGTTAAATGCCATTTTGTATCGGTTGTATCACATCCAAAAATGACAACATTATGAATCATCGTACTAAGAGTGCTCAGAAAACATCCCAACGCTAAAACCAGGGTCATAAATTAATGCAGAGTAATACTCACAGACTTTTTCTTCTCAACTAGCTTGGAAAGGACAGACACATGAACATGACTGGAAGTGGAGTCAACATGGAGTATGGCTGCATTAACCTTCTGTCCTGGGGTCAAGTTAACACCTGAAAACACACACAGATGAAATGTCAGAAGTGATTAGAGTCTTAAAGAACACAAAACCAGGGCCGGTGTTTATTGCTTGTGGTACAAGAAGATCAAATGGAACGACGCAATTTACAAGAGAGCATGCAACAGTGGCAGAGCGCAAGATCACTGTATTTCCTACATTTTTGTCTGTAGGAATACATTTTTGTCTATTATTGAGACTATTGTGATAATCATCTTTTCAGTCAACAGGATGAGTGCTAAAATTCAATGTAAAAACATGTTGAAAGCCAATTCTTTGTTATGAAAGCGAATTAAGGACATTATATATATATAATACATATAAATATATAATTACCACATTATATATTGCAGCAACTGACTGACTTCCCCCAACAATAGTTGAGTGAATACATACCCATGACATGCTGTTTGACAGCAGATATGGTGGCACTGGATAAGGAGTCTGATTTAAAGATCACACCACCATCCTCCTTCAACTTATCCACAGTCAGCTTTAGCTTCTGACCCACAGAAAGCTCAGACAGCTGCTGGTGAATATCAGAGTCATCTGAGAAAGGAAAACATGGAAGTTAAGTCACTTTCAACCTGACACCCCTATAATTGTAGGCGCACATTTCTATTACACACACACACACACAACAAAAATAGCAAGCTCATGACATGTTGTGAGCTTGTAGATCTAGTCTTAGTAAAACGGACCCGAGTTGCAACTGTACTTGGACCACTTTTTTCTGTGCACACCATATCTCTTCGCCAAAAATAGCCGATCTACAAGCTCACAACGCATTGTGTTGTGAGCTTGCAGATCTGCCATTTTTGGCGAACGTTCCCCCCAGAATAGGCATGCTGGGGTTCAGCTGGCTAAAGAAACAGCGCATAACAATGTAAAAATCCCCAAGGGTAAATATACAGTAGTCGTACAAATGATCATACCTCTACAGGTCATCATCTCTGCCACAGCCCTTCTTTCCTGCAGACCTGTGATCAGCCTGGCCTGGGGATCCCCCTCCGGAGTTATCAGTTCAGACACCTTCAGGGTGACCAGGAAACGCACCTTCTCTTCATCCAGGTTGGTCACCTTGGCAAACACTGTCTGGCCCACCTGGAAGGGAGTTGTTGTATCGCTGACAAACCTGTCACTCATGGCCTGTGAGGGAGAATGGAAACAGAATTTTACATGGGGGGGGAGAAATTTTAGTGCACTGGATATGATCACTTTTTATACTCGGTTGAGTGCTGGTGTTGAGTGCTGGTGTTGTGCGCTGAAAAGAGCAGATCTACAAGCTCACAATGCATCGCGCTGTGATGTTTTGTGAGTTTGTAGATCTTTGGCAGTGTACAAACAACTATGAATCAGGCTTTCTCCTCGACTTTTCTGGACTCACCGACTTGGGAGCGAGACCCACCAGTCCATATGGGAACTCTACGAAGACACCGTAGGGCATGATTCTTTTGATCCAGCCCATCATCTGCATGCCAGCTCTGAGGCCAGAGAAATCCTTAGCAACCATTCCATCCTCCAAAGACGATTTCACAGAGGGCTTCTTGGTCAGGGTCTTTAAAACAGGTGCAGTTAAGGAGAAATACAAGGGAATGGTTTCCTACATTTGCATTAGTCAAGTCACAATATAATCGGAATTTTATGAAGATATGAACAAAGTTACCCCTCATTCATTCATATTGAGCTGATCTGTTCTAAAATACATAACTAATCTAGTTATCGTATGCTTTGATGATGTTCAGAAAGAAAGGATACAATGCTGAATTTGGTCTTGCTAAGGCAGACCAGGTTGGAGATGGTGTCTCCTTCTTGCAAAGCATCCCGCAATAGGAGACAGTTGGACATGTGGTCAGAGAGATGGATGGTGGGTAGCACGGCGTGGGTCTCTTCAGGTAGAATGGCCACGTCTAGTCCATTGTCTGACTTTTTCAGCAACTTGGCATCCACTTTCTAAATGATAGTGAACCATTAAGCAGATATTAGATTCAGTTATTAACAACCAACTAGTAGTGACAAAACCTGCTTCCCGCATTAACCACTTAAGCCCTATTTTATACTTTGAAATTTTACTTGTGAACATTTTCGCCTATAATTTTATGCCCACAATAGGGACGCCAGGTTGAAAGTGGTTACAGACATTTGTGAGAACAAATAACAAAGTCATATGGAATCATGCGAAAGACAAAAGGTCCATCTTTGCCTTACCTTCCCAACCTCAAAGTCAAACTGTGGCTTGGGACATTCCTCTGTGTCTCCTTCTACCACAGCCTTAAAGGACAACAGCAACTTCTCCTTCTCTGGGTCACATTGAAGGACCTTCGTCTTCACCACCTGGACAATAAACATCATCAATACAAGTTATCAGCTTGAAAGGGTTGTGGTACAAAGTGTAAATTTATTTTAAACTGTAAAATGTATGAAGCCACGCAGGGAAAAGTTTATTAAAATGTTTTATTTGTATGTACAAAGGTACGGCTGAACATCAATAAACCTCACCTGTCCAACATAGAACAGTTCCTCTGGGCTTTTCACGAACTCAGAGCTGAGCTCTTTCATAGGTACCAGGCCCTTGACGTCATTGTAAAAACGCACAATGCAGCCAAACTTGTCGACACAGACAATGTAGCCGTGGGAGATACGGCCATGGCGGGCATCCGAGTAGCTCAGGAACAAAGGCAGCGTGGACTCCAACAGGGCTTTCTTCCTGGTCAGGGTCAGTTTTTTCTTCTCTGCATCTACCGACAGCACCTGAGGAAACAAACACATTCACAAAACATCAGTATAGCAGACGCCTGCATGGCAGTGGTCGCCCAGTGGCGCTAATGTCAATAGAATGACAGCAAGAGGATCAGCGTACTGACCCGACATTTGATCTTCATGCCCTCTGAGTATTTCTTCTCTGGGTTCTTGAGGACAATGTCAGACAGGTGGGTCCTGGGCACCAGGCCCTTGATGTGGTCAGACAGTTTCACCATCATCCCATGGTTCAGCAGGTCGGACACAGTCCCCTTGAAAGAGAGGAAACTGTAGCATTAATGTGGGCCAAGAGGTCACTCTGATATGAAAAGAACAGTTAATAACAGATACTTACAAAATTAAAAGGACAATATGATTATTCACAACAGAAAGGTGAAATCTGTACAGATGAGGAAAAAAGCCCTATCTCTCTTTCACAGAGTCAATAGCACACACTGTCACCACTCACATTTATTTGTTGCCAACTTGCCATGTATTATATTGTGCAGCATTACAAAATGGCAGCATGTAAGCAGGGTTTTTAACATTGTGAGGCGATCTCTGCTCTTACCTCTACCATCTGGCCAGCATGAAGGTCATGGTATCTGAAGAAAGGCCTGGCAATGATGCTCCTGGAAGCAGACCAAAATGTTACTAACACATGAAATGGACAAAAGAAATATAAAAAGATATTAAGGGGTTCCCAAACGTTCAAGCACCACTCTATGTTTCTCAAAAAACACACAAATGCCACATTGACTTACTTTCTTATACTAGCTAAATGGATCTGATCCATGCGGCTGAAGTCCAGGATCCTGCAGCTGAGCTCAGACATGGCTAGCAGTTGGTCGTCTTTGGTTTCCATGTAAGTTTCCTTGAGGTGGTTTTTCTGTGGGAGACAGGGGTCAGTGGAACAAAATGGTGATGACCGCATCTGGCATCCCAGCCTATTTGCGTCACCCCAATCTATCTAAAAAGCTAAGCAATGCAATCACAGCAAACAAATTATTCTTATCACTGTGCTAAGTGGAGTGAACGTGAACCCTCCATAATGACTATGCAGAACACATGAAGATGCCAAAACGTGGGTGTAGTAGAGGAAACAACTATTCAAATGGCTGCAACTAACATGTATGAAGACTACAGTCTTGTCTGGCAGCTCCAGCATGGCTCCAGAAAAGTGGTGCATGGAGGTTATTTTGCAGCCTTCGATGATATCACCGATCCGTTCCCCACCAGCTGGAGTAGTGTCTAGACTGTTCCCCGGCTGAAGCAGGTAGCTACGCAGGGAGAGGCCAATCAGGCGGCTGGATGGCTCCATGTACAGCACGACAGCTCGCACCTGGAGAGATGCGTGTACAGAATTAAAATTGAATACACATTTCATATCACTACAAAGATATAAAGCATTGCAAAATAAATGAAATATAGCTATTAGGCAACTAAAGAAACGTTTTTAATAGCCGACTTCATTAATGTCCATACTGTAACATATTAAAGCCTACGTATCTAAATTCAGGAACCATATAGGGATGCCAACAAATTGGCAATGCTGTTACAGTACAATGGCTGCCAAAATAAGTAACTCATTTAATGTATGTTTATGAAAATTTGAATTCATCCATCATAGATTCCTTAGGAATCTATTCCTATATGAAAGAGACAATTGTAAACAACATACAGTACTATAATTACTAATACAGATCATTTATTGCCTTTGTAAAATGTTATTAATCTTTAAAAATGCAACATATGAGTATTGCATTTCTGAAATCAGGTACTGGGATGGGCCATTGGAGGAGCTAATCCTGTGCTATACAGCATTAAAATGATGCTGAGTGTAGGAGAGACTAAAATAGATACATCGCCAAAACACATTTAAAATACATCCACAAGTGTGTAGCTTGTATAATTGCTTGTTATATTGTTATTGTTGTAGGGAAAATAGAAGGAGGTTTTATGATGATTATTATAATTATTATTATTAGAATACTTCACAACCAAATCTTTCACATTTTTCATAGCCACCATCCAGTTTAAGTCAGAATAGGCATTGCCAACAGGATCTACAGTATGTAACCAGTGATGTACCTCAGCTCCCTCAGAGTAGCTGGAAATCTGCTCTGGCTCCATGTGGAGAACATCCACCTGGCCGCGGAAGGAGGTCAGGAAGTCCAGGACCAGGCCATGCTTCGTTACCTGTAACATAGATGTTGGATTGAAACTAAGAAAATAGACTTAAAATGTACGCTGTGCCACCTACTATGGCCAAAAATCTAATTTCAGTGTTTGAAGAGCACACATTTTATTGAAGCAGAAAGAATCTTCATCTAAAAAGATGCCACCAGAATTTTGGATCTCACCATATGCTTAGAAAATAGATATATTGGTGGTATTACTGTCATTAACAAAGTAATACTTATCGCTACCTTTTTGATCTTAGCTTTGACCGAGAGCCCGGGGAGAAGGTTATTGAGGCTCCAGTCATGCTTTAACTCAGCATAGGCCCGGCCAAGGTGGCTAAAAGATAGCCGAACCAAGCATCCATCATTCTTCACCTCCTCCAGCTTTGGAGTCACATATTCACCAACCCTCAGCTCTGGACACAAGAGAACAAACAAAATAATTCAAATATCAAATATTTGTTTATGGTCAGGATTCAAGTGAAAAGTGATCTGAACGGTTCTGTGATACCTTCAGGGTTGTTTTGTTTTCCTGTTACTGCCTGCTTTGGTAGGAAAGCTTTTGTTCCACTGACTCCGATGTCAACTATGTAGCCATAGTCTTCAACACTCTGGACACAGCCACTCAGGGTCTACGTCAAACACAGAGCACAACATGTACATTTTTGACAAATAATTCAAAAATATACAATGTATTAGGTGAATAAGCATATTGAGGATGCTTAACTGTTGACTCACCATGCCAGCCTTCAGAGAGCCTGAGGTTAATGCCTTGTTGACCAGCTTGGGATTGATTGACAGCTTGATGCTGAAAAAGCCTCCTTTGGTCAAACCCAATGAAGCAACCACGCATCTCAGCAACATGCCAGGGCAGAACAGGTGTGGCAGAGAACAGATCTCCTACAGAAAAGGAAAAAAAGCAATTAAATATGTTCAATATTCCAGATTAGATTTAGGTTTATTTTTTAGAACCAATGCCTCAGTTCTCTCACTTCAAATCTTTTGCCTCTGCAAGAAAACCATCATGGCTATAAAAGATTTAAGAATCCTCACAGCCTCCCATAGAAAACCACTCGTTATATATCCAAATGGATTGTCAAAATGGAATTCAGTCGCTACCTCCATGTTGTCATCATCCAGCTGCTCGCTGAGTAGCTTGGTGTAGGTGTCAGAGATGTTGTTGATGCTGAGGTAGCCTTGCAGGCCACAAGGAAGACTGACTATAACCTCAAAGTCTGTCACCTCCTTCACACAGCCCAGAAACAATGTGCCCTCCTTCACATTCTGAGAAGAAAACAAACATACATACATCATTAAATCATTACAAACCTTGCAGCTCTGAAAAATGTCTTGGTTCCTTATTTTTTGTTTTCATGTTTGCGATAAATATGGGTTTGTGTTGCTTTAATTATATAGGGATTACTTGAAAACATTTGTGTTAAACATTTCTTTACCAAATAAAATATAGTTAACTTAAAAGTTTCAAGTGGTGATTCCCCCCAAATCCCTTTACCTTGATGTGAAGAATTTCAACATGTTTGACTGTAGCATTGAGTGTCAGCAGGTCTTCATCATCCGTCTTTGGCTTCTTTATTTGTGTGCCGTCACTTTTTGTAACTTTTCTTTTCTTGGTTTCTGTTGGTTTCTGTGACTAAATAAGACAAAACATCACATGTACAACTACAGAATAATGATAATTCATACAATTATAAGTAATAAGCCTAATGAAAAAAATGATCTAAAACCACACGACTAAACTGTACATTACATGAAAGGAAATTGATATTTAAAGAGAACAGCAGAACATTAAAATAACTTTCACAAATATGTATTGCATTGCCACTGACTGAGAAACAAATGTCATATTAGAAAATGTATTCTTGGCTGCACACATTGATCTCCTCTGCATTGATCCATTTAAACATTGATGTTTTCTACCTTGGGAAAGGTCTATACGACAAAGGCGTTAATCTGTTTTAATGGATCAATGTAGGTGATCAAGTAGTGTGTGCGGAAATTCACTTTCTTTCTTTATTTGAAATGTGTATTTAGGGGGGGGTTTGATTCCCTGCACCATAGAAGAGAAAAAGCAAGTGGAGAGTGTGTTGCCGTAAACTTATCCAGGGTTTACAATAAACCAAAACAAATTGTCACGACATATGCCATTCAGATTCATAAAAACACTACTTGGTGATGATTCATTTCATGGCGCACGTCCTGTGCTTTTTCAAGACAGACATGAAAACCTCTGACACTTGTTTCTGGCTAGGTGTGATCTATCTTCTTCAGCCAAAAGAAAAAAGTGTGTTCATCTCTACCTGGAACAGGTTGTCCACCTCTGTCCTCTGGACCTCTGTTTGACTCTCAGAAGTCTTCTTAGCGGTCCCTCCTCGAGGGAAGTCCTCCTCCATTGATGCCATGATTTGCTGATGTATTCTTATGTTTCAAACGACTGGAAAGGGAAATAACTTTAGGGAGTTTCTCACTTAATTTCAGGTCAACCGTTACAAACACACTGGGTGGTCGTTCAGTAATGCGACTAATGTGATCCAAAATAGACTGCTTCTTATCTAGCCTTGGATCAAGACTGTCATAGATTTATTTGATTGAGTCGGAGATGTGCTTATGCCTCAATAATTGAATCTATAATCCTATTGTCAGGTATTAATAAAGCAAGCAAGAAGAGAAGTAACCTGCATGGTACCTACTAACTAGGTCTCTCAAGTCAAAACATAAACATGTAGGGGATATCTAACGTCACATTAGCATTGATGCTACGAAGCCAGCACGTCTAGAAAACACATATAAAACTGAGACAGAACTAGCTTTTGCATAATGTATGCTAACAATTAAAGCGATTGTATAGAAAATATTCTTACAGTAAATGTTGAGGTATCCAAACTCACGTGTTGACCACTAGCACGCCATGATGGTTCAATACCGGAAGAGCAGTGTTGCCAGGTCTTGAGAGAGAACCAAGCAACCAGGAAAGATGCATTAGCTATTTGAAAATAGCCAATCTACAAGCTCACAACGCGTTCGTGAGCTTATAGATCTGCAATTTTCAAAAACTATTGCAAAAATTTTTTTGGAATATTTTGAATATTTTTTAAACGTTCTAACAACACAAATACTCCCTGGCACAACACATTTTCGTGAAAGGATTTGAGAACCACTGGTTAAATAATAATTTAAAAACATTAGAAGCAAGCCTAAATAAGTAACTACACTTAAGATCAATGTCAAAATCGATTAAATACATCTACGATAGTCTTGATCTAAGACTAAAACAAGACCCGAAAAACCGCAACAACAAATTTTGACAAGCAACTTTAAAGACAAAGAAGCCCAAAGTCGCTTAGAATAAGTGGACATGGCAACCCTGCCGGAAGAGTATTGTCCTGTGGGTGTTTCAAAGATCAGCCACTCAGGGTGTGCTTTGATTGACTGACGTTGCCAGTCACCAATCACCAATCGTATTTCGTGCAAAGGGGCGGCATTCACATTGATTGACGTGGGTTTTGTCCACTCATATTCATCTTCCCACAATAATTCTATGATATCAGTAAACGTCACTTCCTGTTTGGACTGAAGGGCACTTACTTGACGTTCTGTTCACATTCTCAAGGGTCGTCTGTTTGAAGGTAAGAAAGAGCACGTTCAGGACACAATTACATGTTTATTTCCATGTGCATTTTAAAAGTTAAGCATGTTACCCTAGCATTGGTTGTAAAACAGCATTGTCAAAAACGTCATGTTAACCGAAACAGGGGTTAGCCAGCTGGTTTTAAGCTAGCAAGCTAATGTTAACTGGTGGGTTAGCATTCGACCTGCAAGCTGAATGAACTAAGAAGTGTTAGCTTTACTAGCTAAACATTGACATGCAGGCATGCTCCTCCTGAATTTGTTTTTAAAATGTTGCGTTTTTATTTCTGAACAAGAACAAACGCTGCTTGTGTGACAGCTCTAGCTTGACCTCTTAGAATTGTGTAAAGTGAATGACCTGTCTATCAGACAATAAACGTACAAGTTGCAATGTTATGTAACATTACAATTAATTTACCAATGAGAAAATGTAATGACGTTGCCTTTTAGCATGCCGTTCTCACTTTTCAATAGTTATTACTGTAAAGTCGGATACATTTACAGGTTCTTTTTTCTGTATTCAGTTTTTGCTTCTATTTCTATGTTTTTCCTCTTGTTAAGACCACCATTAGTTGTCTAAATCATCCATAATGCCTGTTTTTAATGTATTCATTTTTTCCCCTGTCTTCTCAGGACTACTAATCGTTCATAATGGGAGGACACGACGCCGGACAGCACCAGTTTACTGGGATTGCCAAGCACTTCAATGCATGGACAATCATAGGGAGGAGGAATGTGAGTTTACAGTATAAAGAAGTTGTGTGGCAGGGACTGTTTGATCTTGGTTTCGTGACTATTTGGAATGCATGGGGCCTAAGACTAACATGACATGCTTATTTCACTTTTGTCTTTGCAGTGTGTATTGGCCACATATGCCAGTCTTCTAGCCATTGGTCTCTTCTTTAAATTGAAACCTTCAAAGAAAGCAGCCGCTGTCACAGAAAAATAATGTAAGTATTGTAGAGATTTCCCTACACAGCATTTGATTATTTCCTTGGCAAGTTCTTCAAATACTCATGTTTTGTTTCTCTCCAACAGGTGTCCATTCAGACTTTCATTTATTGTACCTTGGATTGGAGGCCTGGATGTGCTTATTTGTTTGATTTCCCCATGTGAATAAAAATAAAGTTCTCTCTCAAACATAGTAAACATTATTTTATTTACAGTTTGAACCAGTATAAAATACTATAATACAGACAACCACAAGTCAAATAAACCTGTGCTCATGGCAGTGACTTACAAAAAAAAGGAAATTACTCTTTAGGGAGGGTGTCTAATACAACAGTATTTATGAAAGCAGAAGGTAGCTTAGCTGTTCCGTTTGAGTTGATAAAACCAAGGCTTGATGTTGGTTCACATTTCAGTTTCAAAAGGTTACTTGGCGTCTTATGGGTTGTATGCCCCTGCAGCAAGCAGTAGGTTCCTCCGGGTAAAGTGAAGATGTACTACAGGTGTGGACTTGGACGTGTAGGTCCCTAACAGAAGCTCGTGGGAGTTCTCTGGTAGGTGAATGTGCCCTGTAGTTGCTGTGAAGTCATCAGTCTCTACATCATCGAATGCCTTCATTGCATCCCACAAACGAACTGTATTATCCATGGAACCTAGAAGACACCATTGGCCAGCTTTTTTTTATTGGATATAAACATGTACTGTCATACTAAAATTAGAACAGTTATGTATCCAACATGATGGCAACAGCTAGGAAATAGGACTCAGGTCAGAAATGAAACTTGACATGCTTAGATGTAATTTAGAGTGTTATAATTGTGATCCAACCTACCAGAAGCAAGGAGCTCTCCGTCTCTGCTAAACTTAAGGGAGTAGATTGTGTCTGTGTGGCCTTTCAGCTCACTAATCATCAGACCATGACCAATGTCCCACATAAGAACTCTGCCATCAGTGGCTCCTGAAGCCAAGATTTTCCCATTGGGAGAGAAAGCCAGGCAATGGATAGGGCCCTAGGAAGCAAAGGTAGATTGGGAAGTCTCAACAATCTTTCTTATATACCAACATGGGTATGAAGCTTATGCACCACAGTATATTTACTAACTATCAAAACATAATGGGGTACCATATAGTAGACAGGACATGGATAGAAACAGTGAGTCTAAATTGTTAAATGGCATGATAATCTTTGTTTTAACTTGCATTAACTGTGGTATATTCACACATGAAATGGTGCTGAGGTAAAGGTTAAATATGTATTGATTCTGCTGGACACTAATAACATACAAATACTACAAGGAGACTTAGAACAGGGAATTGTTAGGTCAACACTGACCTTGTGCCCGGTGAAGATGCGCACACAGTTTCCAGTTAAGACATCCCAGACACGAATGGTGCGGTCTGCTGAACCCGTGGCCACATAGTTGGAGTTCGGGTGGAAGCGGGTGCAGGTGATATCAGCCAGGTGACCAGCAAACATCCTTAGAGGCTGATGGTGATCAGTTGCCCACAAACTGTTGAAGACAACCTACTCATTAGCTTTTGCTATATATATATATTGCGTTATATTGTTGCAATGTATGTACCGTATATGCATTAAAACAATATCAAAGGCATAACAAAATCATCATTTGACACATTGGTTCACTCCACTCACTGCTGATTCTTACCGGGCAACTCTGTCATGTCCACCAGATATAAAGTAGTATCCATAGGGGGAAAATTGGGTGTCCCACACTGGGTAATTGTGGCCTTTGTAGCCCACCAGACAGGTAAAGGTATGCAGACTCCACAGCCTGACTGTACCATCCTCCGAGCTTGATAACAAGTAGTTTCTGAACGATGTGAGGAGAGAACAACGTAGCAAAATGTTGAGTTAAAGGGATAGTTCACCCAAAAAATATATTTTTTTCTATCGATCCGGAACCGCTGCCGGTCATCAAATTATTGCCTTAGGAATGCGACAAAAACTAAAATATATTCATTAATTCAAGTCTCCATGGGGTGACTAATCGATAGAAAAAAGGTCATTTTGGGGATGAACTATCCCTTAAGCAAAGTTAAGCAATTCATGCAAATTTATTTGGTGTAACACTGATTGAACATCCAGTAATGTAGCTCAAGAATATATGCTGAAAAGAAGGACATTTCAACTTACATACATACATGTATATGTGATTAATACCACATAAAGTACAATTAACTTACAAGCAGTGGAGCTGTCCTACCTGTCTGGGCTGAAGCTAAGTCCATAAACTGGGCCACTGTGCCCATGGAGGATCTTAGATTCACTGGCTGTCTTCTCATCCATGATTCTCTCCAGCACATCGTCAGACTCTTTGTCGATCAAACTTAAGTCTTGGGGACAGAAGAAAAGAAAAACTCAAGTCTGAGGTTTATTTTCTAATCACATATACAAGACATAATAAAGACAGTTAATGAATCAGTGAGATCGGGTGGTTATGAGTACTTTACCTGCTGCTGATTTAACCCTTCGGAGTTTTTTGGGTGTGACGCTCCAAACCCGTACAGTGGAATCTGCGAAGCCCCCGGCAATCAGGCTGGAATCATCTGTTAAGTCTACTGCCGTCAAACCCTACAGGAAAAGTTTAATTCAATTGAAAATGGCTGAGACGTAAAAAAAATAAAACTATTGTTAAGCACAGTATATGGACAAATTGGTAGTGCTTCTTGTCCAGGAAAGAAATATCAATGTAAAAAGTGGGTTCTCCACAATGTTCAATTCAATGTAACTATTCGCAGCACATTTGAGGTTGGTGGTCAACCCCATTCAGTCATTTCCCTAACACTACCATGCCATTTGCTTTCAATTCCTGATGGACTTATATGTATCCAAAGAGGAATCTTTGTCCTGTTATAACATAATATTCATAACATAATGTGTAAACATGTTCAATGTTAAAGGAGTAGTTCACCCAAAACATTACTTATTTTCTATCAATTACGACAATGCTAAATGGGGTGTGTAATTGCTAGAAAATAAATATTTTTTTGGGTGAATTGTGGTGGACGACCTCAGGGTTTTACCTGGTATGCGTTGAGGAAAGAGTAGAAACATATAGAGGGAAGATTGTCTGCTCCAAGTCGGATCCTCTTAGTGGCCTCCTTCATGTACATGATCTTGTCTAGCTTGTCTGAGTCCTTCAGCTCTGGAAGAGGGATCCTAAGGGGTAGGATTATATTTAGTCACTCTCTGATGACAATGGTTTTAGAATCCACATTAATTAATGGCTTCACAAAGATACTGGAAAAATAATCTAGCTAAAACTGGAAGTAAATGTATTGTTTATATCATATGGGAAAAGCGCTTACAAAGACATTGTTGTACATACTAGCGCTGGGCGATACAACTTAAAATCAATATCACGATTATTTCAAACTTTTGCCTTGATTACAATTAATTAACTTTTTTTTAAATGTGAAAATAGCTCACAAAGCACCCCATCGCGACGAGTTGTGAGTGAGTTTATTGGCTATTTTCACTTTTGTGTACGCTTTATCAATGAAGCTGTAGAGTAAACATGCTTTTTTGGTCGGACCTTTTAGACAAAAGTATTATAAATGTAACTGTTGTTTTACATTCTGTGTTGTTTTACATTCTTTTGCATAATAACATTTTCAATCAATCAATCAATACCTATTTTGCTGGGGTGCATTAGGGTCTTGTTTCTTGCTCTTGTTACCCATGCTGTCCTTCTTAGGTTTTTTCTTCTTGGGCTTGCCTTCCTCATTCTCCGCCTCCTCGTCCTCATCATCAAGGGGCAACTCAATTTCGGGTTCCTTCAGCAGTCCATAGTATACCTGGAGAACATAGCAGAGGAATTGGTGAATAACCACTATCATTTTACAAGGATTTTCAATTATTTCTATGCCAAGGTTCTTGACATGCAGCCAACAAGTCTGTTGAAACAATGATGTACATAGAAAACTGCTATCAGTGTCACGTCACCGGCTTCGAATGCTATCAATGCATGTGCGCACACAACCAAGGCCTTTGCTCACCTTAGCCTTGTTGGCCTCTCGCTTTGCTTCGCCAGCCAGGCTCCCTGACATGGCATCGATCTGGGCTTTGCTGCGTGGCATGCCATCAAATATGTCGATGTAAAGGTGCTCCTGTATGATAGTCCAGATCTGGTTGTTCTGACGTTCCTGCAGGTGCCTCTTCAGCAGTTGGTATGAGTCACGGGAGATGCGTAGCACAAACTTGCTGGTGCGGAAGTCCAGCAGAGTCTCGTTGCCCCTCATGTGCTCTTTCTTCGACAAGCTGGACAAAACACGGAGGTCATCCTCGTAGTAGCACTCCTGGTCCCCACTGAACCTGTTTAGGAGGGTGAAGGGGATAGAAAGACAGAGAGGGCTATGGATGAGTGTGGGATCAAATGGTAACATTTCTAAAAGCTAATGTCACTAAATAAATACTGATTGATTGATTGAGTGAATACTTAATTAACATGCTTATTAACAGTACAGGTAGTACAGTCAAAGGTTATGCTAAAACTCACCTTTCCCATAGAAAGAAGGTGGCATTTACTTTGTACATATAGTGTTTTATATTTGAGATATGTATTTTTGTGTTATTGTTATGCTATGTTGATATATTGAATACATATGACCACAATGGAAACCTGTCCCCCAGACTTATTTGTGTTATCCTTTTAGCCTAAATATCTGACTGTACTGTGTGCTGTTTACATTTCTGTCTAATAAACGTATTCAATCAAAAAAAGGATAACACAAAAAGTCCATTGTTGTCCTTTGTACTAAATTCATCAGTAATGCATATAATACAGACAATACAAATATACTACAAAACATATTGTAATAAAGCTCAGTAGAATCATAAGGTATATTTACAGAGAAAGTAGGGGAGGGAAAATCAACAAAGTAACTAACAAATAATAAATAATTGTAGTGGAGTAAAAGTACAATATTTGCCTCTGAGATGTAGTGGAGTAGAAGTAAAAAATACCTAAAAATTGTACTGAAGTACAGTACTTGAGTACATATACTTAGTTACTTTACACCACTGGTCAAGACGCTTACCTTTCAAAGAAGGCCTTGGCCTCATTCTCGTGGTTGTTGTAGACCAGCTCCAGATACATGTGGACAAAGAGTGGATAGAAGACCTGAGAGAGCTCTGCTCTGTGGCAGTCCAGGACACTCTCGATGAACCTCTTCAGACCACTGTAGTAAACTTTGTAGAGGACCGGATCCCCCTGCTGGTTGTACGCCGACAGCACGACATTAACATCTGGTTGATCCTCTCCAGTCCCCGCAGCGGGTACTGTGAACAAAACAAAACACCATGCACTTAGTTAGCGTTAGTGGGAAAAAAAAGTAACAAGGTAGGTCTAGATATTGTGCATTGTTATTATATATGCGATTAGGCTCAGATGCAGTCGCTTCTGACAAAACCTAACTAGGGTTGGGGAGTTTAAAGATTCAAAACCAGTGTTGCCAGATTTTGTGAGAGAAATAAGCAACCAGGTATATGAAAACCAGCCCCAAATAAGCCATGAGCACTCTAACTATTTGAAAATAGCGAATCTACAAGCTCAGGTCTACAATGTGAGCTTGTAGATCTGCTATTTTCAAAGAAAAATCTTGGAAAAACATTTAGGAATATTTTCAAATCCACAAAATCTTGTCTCTGGCACAAAATATTTTCAGAAGGTTGGGTCCTTGACATGAAAATGTTTGAGAACCACTGGTTTAAACATTAGTTAACAAGCCCAAATAAGCAACCACACTTTAGAAACAAGCCCAAAAAAAATCGCAAACACCAATATTTACAAGCAACTTCGCAGAAAAACAAGCCCAAAGTCGCTTATAATACGCCGACACATGGCAACACTGTACAAGACCTTTAGGTATCGGTGGAGGAGCGCTGGCCAAGACGGTGGAGGATGAGACCGACACCCGGCTAAGTAGAGAGTTTGCATCTAGACCTTCTGCTTCAGCGGTTCCTGAACCACCACCAGAACCCAAAGACTCGAGACCCTTCGAGTCTTCCGCTTCTTCCGATAAACCCGCTTCTCGCCGTAAAATGTCCACGGACTCGGTCAGTTTGTACTTCTTGAGGAACTGAACGACTGCAAGTAGCGTCTGCTGGTCCTCTGCGGCGGGTTTGATACTCCCAGCCGACGAGGTGGTGCTCGGAGATGCAGAGAGTGGTCTTCCGTCGTTTGCATTGTTATTTCCCGAGTTATCGTTTGATGTTTCGGTTTTGATATCCTTTTCTCCTTCTGGCTCCATCTGACCACCCTGCATGGCCGCCATTTTCAAAATGAATTGCGCATGCGCGGGGTAAAATAAAAGAATGTCGACGGTACAAAGTACGACAATGTGATTGGTCCTTTCGATCTGGGCGGCTCTCGAGCGGATACGGAAACGGTGCGTACATGTGTGCAAATGACCGGATACAGTAGGCAAACTGTCCAGTGCCACTCTCCACTGTCTACAGACTTTATCTCTGCCTTTCCCACCTCCTGTTGTGTTTGTTATAATTGTTTTAACTGTTTATGTTCGTTTCTTCTTGTATTTGCACTGTTGTTTTGTCTGTTGGTTGGGTGTTGATTGTTTTAAATGGACCACAATGGAAACAAACTTCGTTTTTTTGTGATTTGATCTATTTTGGTGCTTATAATTGTTGCACTGTTTGCTTTGAAATGATGCCAATAAAATATTCTATCTGTATATCCACAGGCCTGTGACGTCCGACTTTGACGTGAAGTCTAACTTAGACCATGACATCCTTCAGGGGAGCAGCTTTCGAGGACCTGGTCGAGGAGCCTGTCCTATACTATGAGAAGGAGGCGTCCACACGCCCGCTCAAGGGCAAGAATGCTTTTTATTATACAGTCACCAGTCACACAGTCACAGTGGAATGCTTTGCCAGCAGATCTGAAATCCCTGAATTCCCTACTAAAGTTTAAAGCTTTTCCCCAGCTGGCCTGCTCCCATGGTTGCAGACAGTTCACTTCCTTTTGTTAGGCCTCTTGAAAGTGGTAGTCTCTATCCATGTCCCTAGACACATGGTAGACCCCTTTTGGCAACTTTTATGAGAAACTCTACAATAATGTCTCTCCTCCTCGCCTCCTTCAGATGGCGCTCTATACAATCAAGTAACTGTAATGATGGAGCTTCTTCACAAAGATGCTACTATCAAATGATCCCTACAATCTTGGGAACTTTCATGAGGGACTCTGCAATAGAGTCAGACTAACTCCTCTCCTTCAGATGGCGCTCTATACAAATAAGTAATTGTAATGATGGGACTGAAAACACATGCAGAGATTGCAGACTAATTTAGACACCTAGATTTTAGAAATTGTAGTATTCACTGTTGTAATTGTGTATAAACATAATTACTAAATTACTAAACTAAACATAATAGGCTCATGGCAAGCTATGGTGTACAAATTATATATGTTTAACAATAAATGAAATAATAGAGGTTAGGCTCTATATTCGTTTTACAATAAGTGTTTATAGAGATTAATATGTATTTACAAAACAAATTTATATAGAGGTGGGTGAGATGGGAGGGAGAATACATGTTCTGTTTGTAACTTTTGTATTTTCAAAACGAAATCTTTTTTATTTTGTGGTGAACCGATGAAACTCATTCATTGTTCAGAATCAGAATCAGCTTTATTGTCACATCACCATCAGGTTGACACAAGTAAAAAAAGTGGGTGAAATTCGTTTTCGTGCATAGTTCCCATCGTATCGTTTTCGTATCGGGGGAGAGGAGATCAAACAAGAGAACAAAAACCCCCAAAAAGTTATCTAGATACACATGGTACCTGAGATAAGATCGCTGTGCTGATGTCCAGAAGTGCTTGTCTGTCATAACTCCTTATACTCCCGACGGTGTAGATAAAAAGAAAGGCTAAAAAATACCAAAAAAAGGAAAAAACATGACAATGTTTTGGAGCTCACACGGGAGCAGCCATCACCCTCCATTGGCGCTACCAGTACTAACTGTCTGTTGAAGATCTTTGACCTGAGTGTCACATTGCATTTAAATAAATGCTCATCAAATGTACGACAGTGTGCAGAGATTCTCACATACAGTAATAAAAGTGAATTGGTTTCAAATTCACTGCTTTTAGTTTTAACAAGGCGTTCACTCTGTTCTGGAAGCTGGTCACCTTTTTTTGATCACACTTAACACAATAATAATAATAGCCTAATAATATATTATCTCTCTGAGGACAAGTGACTGTGCAGTCACTGGGCTATCATAATAATCACAATTCATCAAATAATATTTGTGCAAAGAAAGAACACTCAAATGCTCATTCCAAAAAAAGTTTAAATGACAATTAATACATTTTCAACAGAATTAGTACTTTAGTCCGAAGCATCAATCAAGCATGTCAGGGTTATTATACATACTGTAGTTATGTGGTGCTTTGCCTTTGAATAAGCCCTCGTAGACTAGAGGAACTTCCAAGTAGATGTTGAGGTTAATGGACAGTGCGTTGTCACTTACAGGTGTTTTGAATCAATAGGTACCATAGGTCACAATACTATTTGCACCATCTGTATGGTCTTCTATATAGTGTCACAGAATTGTTTGCCCTGGGAGAAATGAATACTGTAATAAATATTTGAATATTCAAATGGAAACATAATAACTGGGTTTATTTAATTTAACTCATAATACTGTATATATGCCAATGGTATTTAATTGCAGCAAAACCATTAAATGTGTGTGCCAATTACATTTGAACTTTTAAGGATGGCAGAGAGTTCTGCTAGCATATAATGCGCAGTGGAAATGTTTGGTATGTACCACTTTCTACCAGATGGTGGCACTTTGGTCATGTGTTACATGTGTCCTGCCAAGATGATCAAATCGTTAAACCTGTGGACTGGTTATTTTCATTGCTGCAGATGCAATGAAATGTTTTAAAACCCCAATGATTTTGTAGGTATCCTTTGCTGGAAGATAGATGTTTGTACTTCCCACCCAGCTCAAGAATGCAACTGGGCAGAGTAACAGGGATTCATACTTTCACTTTCTAATTTTCTCTGATCCAATCTCATACTGAGCATAGATTATGATCTGCAGCACCTTTGTCCTTCAGATAACCAGAATTCATCCCCTACAGCTTAATCTAACCTTGTTTTCAGCAAGAATGTCAGCCATCTGCCTATAAGGATTAGTGTGCATGCATGTGTGTGCATCTTTTACTATGTCTACATTGTAGAGATTTGTTGTACCAAATCAGTTCTATATATTGTGAAATGTCCTTAAAACTTTAAAACCATAAAAAACTAGTTCACACTGTAATGTAATACACTACATTAATACAATACCATTAGTGGCGCAATAGCCACTAATTAAATGGCAGGCATGAGACGCACTCGCAGGACAAGTGAGCATGCTGGTGCATCTCCAATGCGTATAACAGACTTAACAGATGAGTGGAGTATCTAAATGTTAGTGGTACGGTCTAATCAACCACCAAAGTGGGATTGCAGTGTCGAAATACCTGTAAGGGAGTTTTATTACAAAGCAATTTCTTCAAACAGGAAAACATGCATGCGCAGGACGGAAAATTGGTAATACCAGATTCACTTTGCACACCTGCTGAGGCTGCATTTCTGCCTGCCGAGCAGCATCCTCCTGTTTCCCTCTCTGATGCAGTTCACTGCTAAACACACACATGTAAAGCCCAAGAAGACTATAACATGTTACTTCAAGGACAGACCAGGATCTGTTTTCGTACTGACCTCATAGTCAGCAGAAAGTGAGCATCTGATTGGGCTGTTTTCTGGAGGAAAGGTGGATAGCAGCAGTCACCTTTAAAATGAGTGGCAGTTTTCCTACTCAAGCGTTTACAAAGAAGTTCAGATTTTAGTAGTATACATTATAGAATTGAACTCAACATTTATTTGCTTGATTACAAATTTCCTCCAGGTTGACAAGACACATACACTTAACAGACATGATGCTTTCCTCTCCATAGCTCTGCTATTTAGCAAACTGCTGAATGTCACAGATTTATAGCTGTTCATCCTGAAGTCTCTACCGCTAGCTCACTGACACCGCGCCTCATTAGGACTGACAGCTCAGCAGCAATTTTAACGTGGTCCAAGGTCCTGCATGACTGGAGGGGAGTGAGGGGAGAAGGAGGAGAGTGTGGCTGAAGAGGCACTGCGTTTGTTGTATAACATTGCAGCGGCATGGCCCACCATGGGGGAGAGAATGCATGCGTTAACACCCCCAGTTCAGGGTGTGGTCTGGTCCTGTGTGTGGATCATGTGCTGATGCAGACATACAGTACAGAGGGAAGTACTGTACCTTGAGATGAATAAGCCTTCCATTCGCCATGATACAGTGAATGGAAATATCACAGCTGCACTTTATTGCTGCAGACAACAGCACAAATGCAAACCTGCCCTCTCCATTTACCTTACAGATAATTACTAATATGTTGCTATGTTATTAATTAATGTGAAACATCAAAGATGAAGGAATTCTAACGATGTGTGCTGATAAAAATATGTATTCCGTTCTACTATCAAATAAATACAGTCCTAGTATTCAAATGTATCCTAGTATTCTTCCTGATATAAGATATGTAGATCTGGTAATTCATGCTGGGTAAGAAACAAAACGGGTATTGATTTATGATCAGCAGTTGGCTGGTCCTTCCATCCCATAGCAATTAACAAAGACAAGAGCAGCTGACATATGGTGGAGGGCATTGGTTAGCACCTGCTTCCCCATGAAGCCAACAGCGATTTTTCAGTATAATTGAACAGATCCCAAAACCACATCAGCTGGTTACTGAAGTGGTCTTAATTATGGAGCACCTACCTTTGTGTAAATTTGGCTGAATGAAGCTTCTTTTTTTAATGGAAATAAATGATAGTCAAAGTAAAAAAAAAAAATGCAAAAGGAAGCACTACATTGCAAAATCCTTATTGTTCATTGCACTATATGTATACCCCGGCTATGAACCCAGATCACCTGTGCAAGTGCTGAATACTTTTTACCACTGAGCTAATGGTCTATTCTGGGGATGAATTGAATTCAGGTCAAAATTTGTGTAAAACAAGAAACAGGATTACCTTAGACACAGAATCTAAATGTCTCAATAGAAGAGCAGGGAGATTAAATACAACCACCTCAATTGTATTAGTTATATTGTATTAACATACTCTACCATGCAGATTGGCAATTTAATTCACACACAAAAATGTTATATTGAGCTTTTAGTTTAAAAACAGAAGGTACATTGTTTTACCCATTAAATTAATACTCTGCAGTGTATTCTGCATAGCTCAGTTTTAGTGGGTTGTGGGAGACTGATTCATTAATGTCTCGGTTGAAAAGGCAGTGGTATATATGCAGGAAGAGTCAAAGTGAAGCTCAGTTATTTTCATGCAGTGAAATAGAGGCCGTTTATGTCAGCCTGACTTCTGTTTTTGAACAATCACCACTTGGTTGGGTTTTCATTATTTGTGTATGAGTGTTGTGCGGTTTCTCTCTTACATTAGTTTGTGTGTGAGCTGTATGCATTTCCACATGTACTGTATTTTCCACAATTATTCTGAAAAGGTTGGGGTAGGTGACTAGAGACATGTTCAGCCACATCTCCTCTCTGTCCCTTATTCTGATGTGTGTGTGTGTGTGTGTGTGTGTGCGCGTGTGTGTGTGTGTGTGTGTGTGTGTGTGTGTGTGTGTGTGTGTGTGTGTGTGTGTGTGTGTGTGTGTGTGTGTGTGTGTGTGTGTCTCTCTCGCTCTCTCTCTCTCTCTCTCTCTCTCTCTCTCTCTCTCTTTTTCTCTCTTTCTCTCCCTCCCTCCCTCTATAGTGAGAGACTGGTAGGGTGTGGCTCCTCCATCCAATAGAAACAGCTTATAGGTGCATAGCTCATTCCTCCTGAAGAACAATTCATATATATGTTTCTATTGCAGTATGTAGCCTACAATAACGTTATCTACCAGTATAATAGGTATGCATCAGCTAGTTCATTATTAGCAATAATGAATAAAGGTCCAGCATAATGGCAACTGCATTTCTGAATTTCATGGTATAATGTTATAATTAAACAGACACAATTATTACAACTATCATCATTGTGGAGATTTGAATAAAACCCATTGAGAAGCTTTCCTTCTGGCTGTGAAGAGAATCAAACTAATCAAAAAATAAAATTAATCCAATGTAGATTATGCCAGCTTCCCCCAGAGTTTAATGCATGCTCTGAATGGTCGACAGAGTATGAACTGATCAAGTTAGTGAAGTGTCCCACAGTCTGTGTTAGACAAAAGCCAGCCAGCTTGCCAAATTAAACATCTCTCTGTAGACTGTTCCTCCATTGTTTCTGCGTAACTGAATTTCCAACTCTGGATATTTGTTAACTGAATGCATCTCACTCAGTCCTACAAGTTGTGTACCATCTAACTCTAGCTAACTGTAGGCTCAGAGCCTCTCTGCCTAATATCTCCCCCGGCCAAGGAAGGATTTCCCTTTAGGCTACGGTTTAGGATATTTGGCTTTAGTGTCCTTTCCCGCATGGGCGTAACATAAGCATCCAAAATTGAATAACATTATGCTCATTTTGTTAAAAATCAATGCTGACTTTTCCTGACTGAGTTGAAATCATTGCACTGGATGTTTAAAGCTGTGGATATTGTAGCAATAGATACATGTATTTGAATTATTGTTATGGCTGGTGCACTGTGCTCCAATGAAGCTGTTTCTATTGGATGGAGCCACACCCTGCTCTCATTGTTCATAGAGAGAGAGAGAGAGAGAGAGAGAGAGAGAGAGAGAGAGAGAGAGAGAGATAGAGAGCGTCAGCCAGGATATTAATTCACTTAGATTTAACTTTCCCTTCAAACATGTAATATATGTGTATGTATATCAGGTAAAATCAGTAATCCTTTTGTAATAATTGTTTGTAATAATTGACCCAATATGGATAGTTAAAGTATCAATATTAGGCCAACACTAATGAATACAATTATTATGATGCTCTACTGCATTTGTGCATTGGAATCTGTGGTTTCCCTTCTTCTTCTCATGACACATGCTAAAGCACAGCACTTAACAACACTGATGTGATGTAAATTAAATGCTATTGGACTGTTTACATGGCTAATGTGTGTCTGGAGAACATGTGGCGAGACCTGTGATGAAAGGCCATTAAGCTGTCATGTGCGCCAGTGAAAACCTCCTCTAACATGATCATGGGGTGGTAAAGTATAGGCTATAAAGTGCACTGCAATGTCAGTGGCAAGTGTCCAGGAAAAAAAGATTGAGTAACCTTATGACAAATGAGCAGATTCCTTCATGTAGTAGGGTTTTAATTAAAATGAAAATGAAAGATGACATTTATTTGAACTTGATATCAGTATTGCCTTCATTCACTCAATACTTAATATGCCATACATGTTATGGTTCTTATTAAAAGGAAATTAATTGTGCTGAAAGATCTGTGTGTATGCGTGTGTGACTGCGTGTGTATGTGTGTGGGTGGCTGGGTCGCTAGGTTGGTTGGTGCATGTGTGCGTGCAATGCATGCATGTAAATGTTCTTAGCACACGGCGTAGGAAGTGCACTTACTGTGTATCCTCATGTGCGTGTGTATAAAGAAGCTGGGGGGCTTTTGCCCCTAAAAGTACTACAAAAAAGAATATTAATCATGATTTAATCCCATGTGTTGCTGTTCCCTACAATACACAGCAACATTACCGGGTCTAATTCCTCTTACTTGGTGAAATAAATAATTCAGTTTCTTATCTTTGTGCACAATAATTACTAAGTCCATGATGAAGCCAAACCATCTTCCTTTTCCCAAAAATGTATCTGACTTCCAGGATTTGACTGTCTTTAGTTTCTTATGCTGATCTTATTGTTTGAAAGTGGCCAACCAAAGAGAAAGTTTGTGAAGCAGCAGCCTTATGCAATGCTTACTTTCTTCTACTGAAAAATACCCTTCAGGGTACTGGAAAATACCCTCTCTGAGCAGTAAACAGGTAGCAAATACAGCACAGACCCCCAGCGAGATGCAAAAGCTAAATAATTCATGAGGTGTAACTCGCAGATGAAGCAGAAAATGCCCCAAGAGCTGAATGGAGGGGTGGGATGAGGATGGGACAAAAAGGTGAAGGAAGAAAGAAAGAAAGAAAAGAGGGTTGCCGTGAGATAGCGAGGTAGGATGGGGTGGGAAGAGGGAGTTGGGGAAAATAAAGACACAGGAGACTGATGGCTAAGGAAAATCGTGAGTCTGATATACTCAGTTAAAGTCACCGTGACGCGGAGCCAAATATGAGAAGAGAATACGGAGTTCAATAAATTGTTTATTCAGAGAATGCATTCTGAGACATACAGAGTAAAGCAACAGTTTACATACAGGGATTTAAGTCTCTCCCCTCAAGGGAGAGGGAGAGAGAGAGAGCTCTGGTACGTGACCTGACCTTATCTTGTGGTACCAGGCACCTGGGCAGCACAGGGTTGCAATGATATGATCTCATCTTTTCGTAAGCTTGAAAAACACAGTTTAAGGTCATACTGACACAGTTAAGGTTAGCCTATACTGCTATGGAAAACTCAAATAAGGTGATGATGAACTATATGAACTGTGTCTTTAATGACAAGACAATTCTTTGATAACTCTCAAAACATACAAATGATAAAAAATACAAAATACAATTCTATTTAACAGAGACAAATGCAAGAATACTGACAGTCAGGAAGAGAAGGAGAAAATACTGGAGCCTAGACATTTTCACTGGCAGACCCATGTGGCACACCTCCCCCTCAAGCCAGGAAGACCAAACAGGTGTTGTTCTTTTTTACATCCTTGTTCTTTAACCACAACCCACTGCAGTGACACTGCCTGCAGCACACACAACTTAACTACACTGACAGGTGACAAATTAAAGGAAAAATCACACCCAGTGTGAAGTGGGCGGTGTGGTCATCACAGTGGTCATCATAGTGATGGAAGCTCACTTAAAAAAAATTGGATTTTTTTAAGTGCATAATCCTATTTATAGGTTATTAATGTCATCATGTGTCTCGCTAGCCAATCACAGTGCTGAATAGAGTCAGCCAATAGAGTCAGCCAATCACAGTACAGCTAGGGGTGTACTAATGAGCCAATCACAATACAGCTAATGAGGTGTCCCAACCCCACTTATAGGGGCGGCTACACCGCCCAAAAAACAGAATAAACTAGAAAATGTGCTCCTCGGAGCACAAGTCTCCGCCAGCAGACCCGTGTTATTTTAATAGCACGGGTCGTCTTGGTAGAACGGGTCGTCTTGGTAGAATGCGCGTGGTTTTTGGTGTTCTGCAGGGGCGACTGAATATGTAGTGTCTGCATCTAAAAAAAAATCTTCTTGAAGCAATGTGTCATATGGGAGTCCTCGTAATTGACTGGTTTGTTCAAATGCTTGTCTGTCTTCTTCATCTTCATTGTCTTGAACAGTTTCAGCAGTTGATTGGTGTGTTTGATCTATGTCAGTTTTCTCTAGTGCTACATAATGTATTTGATCAAGGTGGCCAATTGTTACAGTATTAAGACTTCGGCCTTGTTGTGGGATCAATTCAACTCTATAGTCTTCTTCTGGGTTACTGTTGTAGATGAGTATGCTTTCTTAGCTTTGGCCTTCTGCGCCTTTGCTTGACCAATGTTAGGTGTTCTCAGAGGGACACACACACGCACGGACGGGTGATTGGTACTGGAAGGTACTGTTCCAATCAAGACTGATTGATCCTGTCTTACCTCACTTCAAAAGTCATAAATGACCTTTTGAAGTGACACACCTATTTATAGGATTTTATTTCGTCATGCGTCCCTCTAGCCAATCAAAGGCATTGGTGTCAACATATTGACACGTGTCACGTGGAGCTTGACCAATGTTAGCTTGGCTAGGGGCCATGCTAACACACGGCGGGACGAAGCGAAAACATACTCTCCACCTCCGGCGGAGACAATGAGTGCAGAAACATAGTGAATGCATTCCATGCAGGTGTACTGCATGATAGAATTAAGTAATTAACATCCTATTAAGCTCTGTGCATCTGTGGCTTGTATAAAAATGCTGAGCAAGCTCAGTTGTCCTTGATTTTGGATCAAAAGGGCAAGAGAAAAAGATCTACGTGACTGTGAAAGAGAGTTCATTATTGGGCCATGGATGGCAGGAGATTCAGTCACAAATACTGCTCCACTGGCCAGTGTTTCAATAGGAACAGTGACTGAAGTGAAATCAGCATTTCGATCCATGCGGGAAAGATGTCAGTAAATAGGCTTTGAAATTGTAGTCAAAAGTGCACTTTCGATGACTGTGAGGCTCACCTCTTGAATTGGTGCGATATTTAACCCATTAAGACCTGAGGGCATTCTACAAATGCCTTCTAAATCAGTAGTTCTCAAACTTTTTTTGTGCCAAGGACCCCCAAATTAATATATACTTGGCCGCGGATCCCCATCTGAAAAGGTTTTGTGCTAGGGACCCCCAGAAGAGAAGATGTGTGTTAAAAAAAAAATCTATGTTGCGCTGCACAAAGTGACGCACTGTGAGCTTATATATCTGCTATTTTTGAATAGCCAATAATAAGATCTAAAATTACACAGATGTTTTCCCGGTCTTAAGAAAAAACTGAACAGCAACTTCCTCATTCCTCATTCTTCCTCGGCTGAATGAGATTGTCAATGCAAGACGTGATCAGACTAGGTTCAACAGCAGTCCACCATCAACTATAAAGAGGGATGCTATAGCAGGATTTCTGTGCATAAAGCACTTATTACAAAGATAAATGCACATTTGAGTTTGAGAGTTGTGCAAATACCACAGGCACTGGTCTACAGAGATGTGGAACAGAATGATAAGGTCAGCTGAGTCAACGAGCTCAGTGGGCCTGTGGTTAGAGTGTCCGCCCTGAGACGGGAGAGGTCAAGTTTAATCATACCAACGACTATAAAAATGATACCCCAATGCCTTGCTTTGCAAGTCTGCATCAAGGGTTGGATTGGGGTAGGTCCCTGCGACATACTAGCGTCAAGGATCAGTACATGTACTTGGATACCAAGCTGCCTCAGGCTACGAAAACACGAGGGTCCTGACCCATGGGCCACATCGCTCGGGAACTGTTGGTCCCAAGGCTACTTATACTTACAGATGAGTCATCCTTTGCCATAATCTCCACAATCGGATGAGTACATGTGTGGTGTACACCAAGATTGTACGCCACACATGCCTGAATGCTTGACCCTGACAGTGAGGGGGTCCAGTGGTTCTGTTATGCCGTGGGTGGGCATTTTCCTGGCATGGTTTGGGACCACCTGTCCCCTTACAGGGAATTGGGTCACTGCAAATCAATGCAAAGTTATTCTGGGTGATCACTTTTATCCTATGATGAAACACTTCTATTCCGATGGGAGTGGTCTCTTCCAGGATGACAATGCCCCCATCCACAGGGCATGAGGGAATGGTTTGATGTGTATAAAAATGACGTGAATCATATGCTATGGGATTTCAGCGAGCAGTCACCAGATGGGAGCTTTTGGACAGACATGCCCACTACCACCATTTACCATCATTAAAACACCAAATGAGGGGATATCTTTAGTTAGAATGGTGTTCAATCCGAAGAAGAAGAGTTCCAGAGACTTGAAGACATTGAAGCTGTTCTGGCAGCTCATGATGACCCAATATATTGTGTTCAATGTTAGTTTTTCCTTTAATTTGTCACCCGTATGATTATCTTTCTGTTTACAGGACTGTTGTTCTCTGTCTGTCTCTGTTTCAGTTCAACCGTTCTCTCTCGTGTGTCTGCCTTCAAGCTTTACATAAATTTGCACCATGGGCACAGTTTAAACTTCCTCCAAAACTGGAAACCTTTCCCACCTGCTTTTTTTTTTAACGCAAATTTGATGTGATGTGCACATTCGTGGTCTGGGAGAGGTTGCCATGGCAACAGTCTCTGTTTTTTACATGGCCTCTAGTCTACAGTCACCCATGAGGATTTCTAAAATCACACATTGAGGCTCTCTAAAATCACACATTGTTGCTATCAGGCAGAAACTTCATATCTCCATGTTTTTTTGTACATTAATGCCCTACTTCATCATACAAGAGTGTCGCACAAAAATAGTAATATAGCAGATCTACAAGCTCACAACGCATCATAATGTGAGTATGTGACACGTTGTGAGCTTGCAGATCGGCTATTTTCACTATTTTAAAATGGAAATAAAAAAGGAACGGTTTTGGACATACAAGGTTTCCACCCGACAGAAACCACATGCAAGATGCGTCTTTCAGAGATAATCTTCATGCGGGCTCCCCAGCCTCTCGCTGTTCTGCACTGACTGACTCCTTTTATCTTGAGTGCCTCATGGTGGTAGTTTGTGAGCGGATGTGGGTAGGTGTTTGTCTTTGTGCGTGTGCATGGGGTGTCTCAGAGCCTTTTGCCTAGCGGAGCGTGATAACTGGAGTGAAGGCAGCGCTGTGGGACTTGAGCTCTGCATTTGGAGGGGGAAATGTGGAGTTCCTGCATTATTCAATGCTGATTCAACTGCTGAGTTGTATCTGAGCGGCAGTCTGCCTGCAAGGCAGTTGCATGGTTAGATAAGCAACCTCGCTCAAATCGCCAGACTCAATAAGAAATACCTGGGCGGAATAAAAAACTAACAGCTTTTCACAGGGCTACGATACAGTATATGAAACTGTCTGTGTCTGTTTTTGTACAGGTGTTCATTTTTTAAACCTTATTCTATTCATCCCCCACTCTGCTCCCTCCCACACATTTCCAGTCAGAGCCAATCACAAGACTTGTACAGATCTAACTAGGCACTTCGTTAGACCCAGGTCCTCCATAGTTTCTTTATGACTATGAATAATTCAGGGACCATCTAAATCTAATAAGGCTGTACTGCACAGCGGGGCAGAACTACACGACAAATTCACAGGAACATTGGTCAGCTGCTCTAATCCACTTTGACTCAAAATAATATGGCGGAATACAAAAGTGTATCTCTTGTTTCTGGCATATTTAGCATATTTTCACTTTTCTTATTATGTCAACTGTCAATATACCTTGGTCAATAAAATGGCATTGTGTCGCAGAATGTAGCTTCCGTAGAAACATCTCCCAACGTAAATGGCTTTCGTCCTTGCTGTCAGAAAAACTGCTTCTCCACAGCATTATGCTCCTCCATGCTCCAATGGCCATATGTGAAGGTAATCACATACACAGACACACCCTCAGATTGACGGACAGCTTCTGTGTGAGAGAGAGATAAGAGGAAGTGCGTAGAATCATTTCTGAAAGGTCAGAGCCCTGCTACTGAAAGCTTGTCCCGAAGGAAAAGCCATCAATAATTGCAACCACTGAGATAATCTATCTTTTGATAATAAAAATATGTTTTTGTATCCTTCAGTTATGCCATTTAGTATATAGTTAAAATGTTACACATGATATAAATATTTTCATTATGACTTTCAAGGGCAGGCTATAAATATGATGTGATGGCTGATTTAAGCAGAGATTTCTGGTTGTCTAAACAAAAGAAAGCTGTTCAGGAACAAATACCTGACACAGTACAGTATGCAGAAGTCTTCAAGGACAGGACATGTTTTCGTTTTGTCTGGGAGGTCAATTCATTACAGGGGTTGGTGGTGGTATTGATTTTCATTCTGCTGCCTGTGGTGCAGCAGGTAGTGAAGTCCATCGGCTCCTGCAAGGGCAGAGTATTAGGTCTACCCATTGTTCCTTTTTACTGTACATCAAAAACATAAAGTACGCATATACTAAAACATACTGTACAGACCCATTTAATGCACACACAATAAAGCTTTTGTTCTAGGAAATGATGAGAGTTGTTGGTGCTATTTAGGCCTGGAGGTGTATGTGTGTGGGTGGTGGTGGTAAAGGGCGTGAGTGTCTGGCAGAGAGAATAAAGAGAGGGGCAGATGGGTCGGGGTTGCCATTGTTACAGAATGTCTTTGGAGGGTCTATGGGGACAGTGGAGGAGATGAAAGGAATGACTTTTGGGAGTGGGGACCAAATGACACACGCACACGCACACACACACACACACACACACTCACACTCACACTCACACTCACACTCACACTCACACTCACTCTCTCTCTCTCTCTCTCTCTCTCTCTCTCTCTCTCTCTCTCTCTCTTTCTCTCTGCTCAAGCATTTAACCATATAGCACACTGTACCCCAAGAGAGTGGTAGCTTTCCCTCTGACGTTTTGTTTTATAATGCAATTTTTGGTTATGGCCGACTTTGAAGGATTTTAAGGGAACAGTCAAACATTTTCATTAAGAAATGACACCCCCAAATATATTTGGTACAGGAGTTTTATTTTCATTCGATTTATTTTGCAAAGCTGAAGCCCAGAATTCATCCCACAACCCACATTAATAATTTTAACTATCTCCAACAGAATCTAATAATGGATTTAAGCTCATGTATATATGCATACTCACCACTGGGCTGAGAGATCATGACAAAATGCTTGGTCAGAGTAATTACCATGTCATTTGCATCTCTCTGAGCGATGATGGACACATGTGCTGTGTGAGAGCCCAGCCCACTATGTGCTGTTTAATGAAGGTAGGGAAAGCAAGACATTTCTCACCCATTGCACTGATAAGCTGTCAGTGGGCTGCCTGTCAGTGAGTAACACTCTTTAGATGATCATCTCCAGTGGTGTCAAGTAACTAAATACATTTCATCAAGTACTGTACAATTTCAAGGTACTTTTACTTTACTCGAGTATTGCATTTTCATGATACTTTATATTTCTACTCCACTACATCTCATCTCAGAGGCAAATATTGTACTTTTTACTCCACCACATTTGTTCAACAGCT
This sequence comes from Gymnoscopelus braueri, assembly GCF_963280865.1. Lineage (NCBI taxonomy): Eukaryota > Metazoa > Chordata > Actinopteri > Myctophiformes > Myctophidae > Gymnoscopelus > Gymnoscopelus braueri. Next base: position 28,050,879 of record NC_137604.1, read on the forward strand.
TTAGTTATTATAGTTACTATGCAGATTTAGATTATTAACAATTAATAAATAAAAAGCAGATCAACAAGGGGATAGCGGATCAACAAGCTCACAACACATCACGATGCGATGCGTTGTCAGCTTGTAGATCTGCTATTTTCTAAATATGGGAAAAAGCAAGGTCTTACAGTATACACACCTGATCAGCTCAGAGACAGGTGCGTAGACAGGGATCAGACGTGCGTAGATCAGGGATATAGATTAGAATAAAATAACCTGCACACCGTCTACACTTGCACAATAAGGACAACTTTACTTAGGCAACATTTCGGTCAATGGACCTTCTTCCGGCATCTGATTTCTGAAGAAGCCTGAAAATGGTATATTGACCAAAACATTGTCTAAATAAAGTTGTCCTTATTGTGCAGGAGTAGACGGTGTGTGGGTTATTTTTTTTTTTATTCTATAATAGCCTAAATACAAAATAGGGCTTAAGTGGTTAATGATCAATAACTATAAAATGATATACAGTATATGATTCTGAAATTGGCCGTTCTGCATAATGAGTAGTCTACTTTTACTTTTTGGGTATATTTTGGATGCTAAAAATGTTGTACTTTGACTGAGTAAGGTTTTGAATGCATGCAGACGGTGGCATTGCTCTTTTACTTAAGAAAATCTGAGTTATTTCACCACTGATCTTGTCCCTCTGTGCCATGCATATCAGTGCATAGAGCTATCAGGTCCTGAAATCACCCTTACACATGACAAAAGTTTCTAAAAGACCAAAATAAACCTTTAAGACACATTTTTGTCCGCACACTGGCTCCAGATCCAAATGTATTCTTATTACCACCAAATGTGACGTTTCAAGCCAAAGTAGCTCTTCCTCAGCCCAAAATAAACCTTTAACACATTTACCAGATGGATCGTCTGAACAAAATCAAACTCCTTTAAATTAATATTTCATGGTCATCTGCAAACCCTAATCCTCCCAAAAGAGAACTTCTGACAAAGACAGATAGGCCAAGCCACAGAATGCAAAGGACATGGTTAGATGAAAAGACACAAATAGATAAGGTAATATATCACCTCACTTCAACTGCCTCACAAACTGACAGAACAAGCCTCCAATTGCCATTTACGGTAATTAATAACAGATTCTGTTTAATTGATCTGCTCTCTACTAAGATCAGTAGCCTTCCTCATACACAGTCGAGTAACCACTTATATAAAAACACACACACACACACACACACACACACACACACACACACACACACACACACACACACACACACACACACACACACACACACACACACACACACACACACACACACACACACACACACACACACACACACACACACACACACACGGGAATAGGCATATCCGGTATGGGTGTTTAATATGTCAGAAGATTACCAGTTAGAGACGTTGCCAACATTTGTCATATTTAATTATGGCTATAGTGCCTATAATAGAACGCTTGGGTGTTGTAAGTCAATCAATAGCTGTTTATGTGTGTAGAGTTTATAACAGGCCCCCGGGCAGGCGGCCAGTGCCTTCAGAATCTGTACTGTCAGCGCTTTGGGAAACATGGGGGGTTAGGCATTGGGACAAGACATACATGGGATTGCATGTGCTATAATGGGTGTGTGCTGCAATGGGTGTGTCTGTGTGCTGCAGCAGAAAGGGGAGGGTTGAACGTGGAGAAGCATTGGCAGAAAAAAAAAAAAGCTGAGATGACAATGTCATGTAAGAAAACGTGAAGCTACGCCAAGTTGTATAGGGATAAATGAGTAAGGTGTATAGAAGAACCAACCAGGTGTAGTAAGAGACAGAGATGTGAAAAAGTAATGAATCAAAGTATGCTTTGGAATATGGTCTGAAATAATGTAAAGCATACATGATTGGAACATGCATGGTACATCATTGTCAGACCTAAATTCATCCTTCAACTTTTACATTTTGGAAAAAACGGAACATTGTGCCCAGACTTATGTCACTCTTCCGGTTAACGTTTGAATGCGTATTGTGTGTGTGCGTGCGTGCGTGCGTGGCTGCGTGCGTGCGTGGCTGCGTGCGTGGCTGCGTGCGTGCGTGCGTGCGTGCGTGCGTGCGTGCGTGCGTGCGTGCGTGCGTGCGTGCGTGCGTGCGTGCGTGCGTGCGTGCGTGCATGCGTGTGTGAGAGAGTGAGACAGAGAGAGGATTTCACTGCCTCCATCACTTTATCCACCTGAGTGCTTCTTCTTCTTCATGACTCTGCCTTTTATACTCTGTCGACGGTATCACTCACCAAAAATAGATTTTCAAGTGTGCCACGTTGTTAGCTTGAAGTGCGAGTGGCACCATCATGTGATGGAGTATATTTAGGATTCATGAAAACTCTAGTACTCTAGTAGTTTATCAAACCTGTGAAACTGCATCTGTGCATAGCATGTGCATATTATGTTATTGTAATGCTTTATCATGCATTCCTTGGCCATGCAGAACACAACTACAATGTCACATCTCTGTGTCATTAACCAAATTAAACTGGACCCAGAAATGCAAAAACAACACCTGTTTCACGGTGTCACTAACCCTGGTATGGCAATGAGTTTGATTACTGATGACATCTGAGCGATGAACATAAACTCGGCAGTGACATTTTCCATTAAAACTCCTCCACTTTCAATCAGTGGATAATTGTTCTATTAACTCTCTACTCACCATTACTGTGCCTTGGCACAACAATCCTGGGAAACGATGATACTAAAGGGTTCCTGTGGTGTTGAATTATGTCTCATAACTATCCTGCACTCAACCATGTCTGGCAGGTTAGACTGAACAAGATGACTCACCTCCTGATAAACTGCTTTCTGTGTCATTCTTTAGAGAGTGCTCCCAACTGATGACAATCCCTGATATTTATAGCATTTCATGTGGTCCATGGTTGAAGTTCTGTGGCACAGGGGCCACAAGTACTGCAGTGCTTTGACACCACCACCCACCTATTCACACTAACTCACAAGACGAATCACAAACAAAGAGTGTACATTATAAAGGTGAAGGGTAGGAGAACTCTGTGTCAGTAAAACCAATAATGCTATACACTGCAGCAGAACAAATGCGTTGCTATTTTAAGCCCCCATTATATTATGAAATAGAGTTTGCATTTTGATTGACTGTAGGCTGCATGACATGTACGTCGTATATTAAGTGGCTGTTAATGGGCTCAGGCCTTGTACAAGCTTTTTCCATCAGCAGTTATTGTAATTGTACCAAATGATGTATGACTATGACTGCTCTGTATTAGGGGAATGAAAGAAAAAACTGATGAAGAGGACAGGAGATGTGGGAGGAAGGTAGTCAGTATAGAGACTGAAGACAGAGCATGAGTCCCACTATTTGTAACAAAGTTTCCATCTGTAGCTGCTGTACTGTAACAGTACAGTGAGCTAATGGGGATCTAATAAATAAATCAAATCTCCCCTCCTCTTTTTTTCTCTTTGATGTTCTCCCTCTTCCTCCATGTTTCTCTAGCCTAGCATGGCCAGACTAACCAGATGTGTCTACTTTTCAGGCTAACGTTCCTCTTCCTCTGTTTCTCCATCGTCTCTGTCAACCCATCACTCTCTCTCTTCAAGTCCCCTGCAAACATGTAAGCAGTAGTACGCGCAAAGCGCATCTCAGCACAAATCATTCCCACGTGCCTCCCTGTCTGACGCACCCTACCCAGCCCACCCTGCCCAACACAAGCCTCCTCCATGCATATTGTATTAGCCCCACCAAAAACTGCAAAGAATACTATATATATGTTTCTGCTTCACTTAACATGCTTGCTACTTTCTATTGAACTTTTCATTTAACCTTCACACTGGTGTTGCATGTGATTGCTGCATGGACTGCTGCTTTGCAACGCAAAACGCTTGATAAAGCATTTCATCTTCCCTTGTGTGCCGCTTCGTCCTTCTGCACTGCCGTGTCTCCTCATTTTAAATTCAAATGAGTGCCCACGTGGAGGTGTGCACGCTGTATTCTCAGCAGAGAATACCGTATATGATATTGACTGAGGATCTCGGTAATATCCCATTAAGGGCACGCAGCAATGCTATTTCTAGCGATCACAAGAACACAGGTATACTTATCTATAGTTGACAGCTGCAGATGAGGCCCAAGTCTGGGAGAAATTTTAAAAGAGGCTGGGGGCTATGGACCTCACAAGAAAAAAAAAATCTGTGCAAAACACAATGAAGTATGGGTGTGAAAGGTGCCGGTGTGGTCTGCGACAGTTTGATGCATATAACAGATTTGCATGGTCATTACTGGCATGTAATCATTATTCCTGCAGTACTTGATTCTGCAGGGCTTAGAGTGAGGAGAGGAGCGTCTCTCTGTGTCCCATAGGTCTTCCATGAGCTGCTGCACCATGAATGCTAATAAGATAGCTGGAAAAGTAACAGAACACTCCAACATCATAATGAGTTTAACCACTTTAACCCTATTTTATACTGCTAGATGTGCTATAAAATAGCACATCTACAAGCTCACAACACAGCGCAGCATGGCGTGAGCTTGTAGATCTACAAAGTTTACAAAGTTGTAAAAAAATTGAAACATTTGATACTAGAAAAAGTGCTCCTCGGAAGCACAAGTCTCCGCCAGGTCAGGTAGGTTATTATGGCCTCCTGGTGGCGCTATAATAGGCCAATGTGAAAAGGGTGCCATTTATTCCTAGGCCGTGCACAGCAATCAGACACTGCATGTGTTTTGCTAAATTTGACCTGCTGGTGGCGCTATAACAGGCCAATGTTAAAAGGGTGGCATTTGTTCCTCAACGTAGTGCAAATGTGCATTCAAAGTTTCACCGCAGTCGGACGCTGCGTTCATGATTTGTGGCATTTTGTTCAAAACGGGCCACTCCTGCAAACATTACATGTCAATGTTAGCCAATCAGGATGGAATATGAAAAATCTAACAGATCCGTCTTGATCACATGACTATAGAGATCATGTGTACAGATTTGCGTGAAATTTTGATCAAATCTGAAGGCTCTATATCAAAACATGTGTTTTACATAAGTCTGCCTCCTGGTGGCGCTATAAAAGGCAAATGTGAAAAATGCAGGGCAAAGGTTTTTCCTTGGCCTCTAGAGAGTGTGCATACAAAGTTTTACACTGATCGTGCAGTTATAGGTAAAAACACGAATCGGCCTGTTATAGCGCCACCATGAGGCTGATTTGAACATTTTCAAATGGCATTTCTTCCTCGGCCTAATGGGAATGTGTGTGCAAAATTTCACGGAAATTGCATGCTGTGTTCATGATTTGAGGCATTTTGTTCGAAACGGAGTACTCCTGCATACTTTGAAAGACAATTTTTGCCAATCAGGATGGAATATGAAAAATCTGAAATTAGCCGTTTCTTTTAATGACTATAGAGATACTGTGTACCGATTTGGGGGATTTTTGGCCAAAATCTGTAGGAGTACTGTTCAAAAATGTGTTTTGCACAAATTGGCCTCCTGGTGGCGCTATAAAAGGCCCATGTGAAAAATTTGGAGCAGAGGTTCTGCGCTGGCATCCAGGGAGTGTGTGTGCACAGTTTCGCTGCGATCAAGCCAACGGTGCCAGAGATTAGCTGTACACAAAATGACAGAATGACACACGGACGGACACACACACACACACACACACACACACACACACACACACACACACACACGGACGGACGGACGGACGGACGGACGGACAGGGGGTAAAACATACTCTCTCGCCATGCCTTTCGGCCTGGCGGAGACAATAAGTTAAACATTTTAAACATAAATCTTCTCTTATTGGGTCCCTGCCTGGCATAAAATATTTTCCGATGTAATGGGGGTCCACGGTCAAATACAATTTGAAGGTCCTTGACATTAAAAAGTTTGAGAACCACTGTTTTAGGGGAAATATTTACTGCAAGAAACTACACTAGGTATTAATGTATCCTTCAGCATGTTATGCCTCCACACATACATGCACAAACGCACGTACGTGCACACTGCACATGCACACCAACGCACGCACGCACGCACGCACGCACGCACGCTCGCTCGCACGCACGCACGCACGCACGCACGCACGCACGCACGCACGCACGCACGCACGCACGCACGCACGCACGCACGCACGCACGCACGCACGCACGCACGCACGCACGCACGCACGCACGCACGCACGCACACAAACAGACACACACACACACAGGCCTGTCATTTCTTGACAGGCCAGAAGGATGAGGGTACAGGGCTCCCTCTCTCACCTCTCTTCCCTTCCACCTGCTCACCAGCTGTACCACTACATCACAAAATAAATAACTGCCATGCAAGGTCAACAGTTACACAGAGATTGCCCACAGGGTATTAAGCTATGCACCAGTTAGTTGTAATTATAATATCATTTCTATGCAGGTTTATATTAACCTGCCTGCATGTGTTTCTGCTTCTTCACTCGGGATGGAACATCTCTACTAAGCTTCACAGTGAAATCCTCAGCACTAATTTATCCATTTTTAACTCTTGAGAGTGTACAAATGTAACCAAATCGACCTGCAAAGGGGTAAGGGCTACATTTGTATGTCTTCAGAATTAAATTAACACTTGTCACACTTGTGCAATGTATTCAAGACTTTTTCATTTGTTATGAGTAGAAAATCGATTGGCTCCTGTTCTGCTCCAAAAGCAAATGGATATATCCATATGTCACCGCACTGTGTATATAGAACAGCTTGTCACTTTGGTTTAGAACCACCCAGGAGATTTAAAAAAGATTATTCTCTCTTAGGGGTAAAAGCCCTTGCACGGCGACTCTGATGCAATTATTATTGAACTACTAATCTTTTTTTTAACACATCCCAAAAAATGCAGGAATCGAACTGGGTTTGATTGAAACTAGCAATATTGTATCACGGTCGTATGCCTCCACTTGCCGTGTTTTGAATTGAACTGAATAATTTATTGACACATTTTTAAAAGAGCACAGTTCTATAATGTAAAAACATCATCATGAATAAACTGAAAAAAGTCTACAGCTTTTTTCCATTGTGGTCCACTAATCACACACAACAACAAACAAAGGAAACAGAAACTATAGTTTAAAACTAAACATGATAATAGCGGAAAAAGGAAAGTAAGGGGACCAGGGATACGAACAAAGCTCACAGGGATTGATCCATTTGTAACATTGGGGTCAGCCAGCCGGGTAACAAATGTAGAATTTAGGTGGAGCCATGATTTTAGATCAGCTTTAAACTTTAAAGAAATGCAGGGCTGCTGGTAGAGCATTCCACTATAATGGCTGCGTAGCAGAATGCATTCTTACCCCTGAGCTACTTGAATTTAGGGTGTACAAGGTTAGAGGAACTACCTCTGGTGGATTCCTCTGACCTTGTCCCACAGACACACACGTTTTGTGAAGTCAGTGACCTTTACCTTTGACCTTTGACCACCTACTTCTAATCAGTCCCTCCTTCAGTCCACATGGACATTTGAGCCAAATGTGAAATTCCCTCAAGGCATTCCTGAGATATCACGTTCATAAGGTTGGGACAGTCGTGAGGACACAGTGACCTTGACCGATGACCTTTGACCGCCTACTTCTAATCGGTTCATCAGTTGTGCCAAATGTCATGAAATGTTATGCAATTCCAGAGATATCACATTCGCAAGGTTGGGAAGGACAGACGGATGGACTGATGTACTCACGGACGTACGCGTACACACGTATGAACGTACAACATGATACATCTGGCCCGGTCTGTTGCCGGTGAAAGCATGCAAATGATGCAGTTCACACCCATCGGATGGCAGTTTCAAAGTAGGTTTGTAAGAGATTGTGAGGAATGTGTTTGTTTCAAATGTTTGTTGTCTGTTTTTCTGTGCGAATAAAAGTGACTCCATGTGCAAGGGGCTTTATTCAGACCATTCTCCGCAATGCTCAATGTTCTGCTAAATGTATGCTTAATTTATATTTTAAGCTTTAAACCGGTTTCATCTCATCGTGAATATTTGGTCTGAACTGTAGGCTTCACAGATTCAACTGGTTGTTTTCCATTTGACCTTTTCCCTCTTACTCTTTCGTTACCCTTTTTCACTGTCTTGATATTTTTGATAGAAGTCACTGACAATATGAACCAAACAAATATATATATTGGTCTACAATGGTGCCCTGTGAGTTGGATGGATTTATTTACAGTTCATGTACATCAGAATGTAGTTTCAGAATGTCACGCATAGATAAAGTAAGTTTGAACTCACTCTGTTAAGACTCACTGTAATGGATAATTCTGGAATTTGAATTTGGGCCAAACTCTTGTTTGGAGGTTGAATTGTCAGAGTTTTGTAAACATCCCAAATAAGCCAACCCTTCTCCTAAATACATAAATCGTTTCATGCTCGATTAGTGTCAGCCACACAGAGTTAACCTTTCAGGTACTGTTATCCCTCTAGGCTGAACTTGTTTTCATGCACTACTGTTCTTCCAAAATAATGAGTCCCATCTGAGCAGTTCATACTGCTGTACTGTTACTTGTTGTTCATTTAGACACTTTCTTCATTACTAGGGTGTTATTTTATGAATAGGCTATTTGGCTCAAATTTATAGTCATCATGTGCAATTTAATGGTGGAAATACGCCATTGCAACATAGCCTGATATCCTAATACATTTGGGATTGTGAAATGTGAAATGGCCAACAGAAACAAAACTGATTGTAGGCCTATATATGTGGACATTTCCTATTGAGAACACAGGTGAAGATAAGAGCTCTATGTCAGGCATTAGCGACATACACTACCAAATGGGGACCATAAATCAAAAAGAATTAAAACATGCAGAAAAGAGCCATGCCATTTTCCTGGTCCAGAAATTCTGGCACCATCGTACGACGAAGCATAAATTAGGCATTTATCTGAACTGTAACTGTGTTCCTCAGGGGCATTTAGTGCATCTCTACAGCATTGCACAATAATGTTCTACTTCTATTGCCCCAGAGCAAACGGATGCTTCTTCATTCTATTTCATCCACGTTCTCAACCTTGTGAGAACATCCTTGATGATCCCGTGATAAATACCTGCGGAGGCCTAAAACATAAAAAGTATCCTTAGAACTTTCCCTTTTTGTAATGCCAGTGAAAATACTGGTGCCTTTCTTTTCTTGTGTACGAGAGCTCTCTGTTCCCTGTGGTTCAACTGTGGGAAATGTGTGTGGGGGGATTTTCAGAATAAGTCCTGAATACGATATACGCAGCTCAATCTGCTCTCAGTCTGCTCTCTCTCTCTCTCTCTCTCTCTCTCTCTCTCTCTCTCTCTCTCTCTCTCTCTCTCTCTCTCTCTCTCTCCTCTTTTATGGTTGCCTATTATGTGTTCTGCAGGATTGCCATGCAGTAGTTCTGTGTCACATGGGTCTCACTGACTGAAATCACTCTCACTTGAATGTTCTCACTTTACTGTATATGTGCCAACATGTACGTACTTATATAAACCAGTGCATAATCACAATAAGCCAAAAATGCTTTAATGTTACAGTAATGTATTAGAAAATGTTAAAGGTTTCATGACATTCAGTTTTACAACACATTAAAAGTCTTTGTCATGGTCCATGAAATGTGTATAAAAAGTTTTAAATGAATGTCATAGAACCTTTAAAATATTGCTAAGCGTACACATGCAGTAACCTGCTTCACACATGAATTGAGTACATTTTAAAAGTTAGTCCAAAACTCTTATAGATTTGTATTTCTTGCAGATATCATTGTGTGTTTACAGCTCCACATCAATCTATCCATTGATAGAGAGGGGTTACAGGAATTACATCTTCCCTCTTACCCCATTTGTATCACGCCCTTTCACTTCTATTATTAGCACCAGCAGAAAACCCTATGGTTGCCTCTCTCTGCACCTAGACCTGCACATCACACATGAATCGTTGCTCACTCACTGATACACTTTATGCCAAGCAAGGATTGTATATATATCTGTATTTAAAATCTGCTAGTGGACCGACTTCCGCGGGTGGTATTATCGTTTGCGTTTCTGTCTAATCGTTTTCTTATTCTTTGTGTTATGCATTGTCTCTGTTATGTTTTAGTTATGTTCTGCCAGACCACGTCTCCAATTCCCACCACATTTCGGCCTAAAAATCTATCATGCCTGAAGCCTTTGGATAGTGTACTTTCAATTGTTCAGTATACATTTGTATTCGTTATTTGGCCTCCGTTGATCACAAACATGTACAGTGAACTTTTAGGTTGTGACCTCAGATGGAGACTGAATATCACTTCCGGTTTTCTGTTTCACAATAAAACGTTCACTGTTACACAAACAAAAACAACATGTACCGCCAATCATAGATACCTCATTGGCCTCTGCAGTTCATTGGAGCGACCTGTATCGCAATACAAGGCTCTGGCGGCCGCCATAGAGGGCAAGCTGCCACTCAAAGTGACTACTGGCCAATCACAGCGCGTTGACTAATGGCCAATCACAGCACTGACTAGTTGCTGCGGTGCTGCCTCTTACAAAAAGACCCGCCCCCCCTGCCTCTGATTGGCCTACCAAACGTCCCCTTCTGTGCGCATGTGGAAACTGCGGAAGCTGGTGCGCGCCCGAGATACAGACGTCTCAGAGCCGGAGGAGGCGTCTACCTTTATATGTCTTATAATCTTTTAGATTGTGACCTCAGACTGAGTGAGACTGAATACCATTTCTGGTTAACTCTTTCACAATAAAACGTTTATTCTTATTCCAAATAAACTCAAAAGATTATAAACAACTAATCTCTACTGTCTCTGTCTCCAATGTGCGGCCCAGGCCACTAGAAGTGAGGGCCGTGTAGCGGCCCGAACCTCTAGTATCCTAAAATTGGCTAATGGGAGCCCTAGCTAATGGGAGCCCTAGGGCCGGAGGGCGGGCAGGCGGACCTCTGATGTCACTCTGACTCAGCCATAACCATATAAGGAGTTCCCAATGCAGCTACGCCCAAATATGGAGTGTGTTGTCTAAG
>NC_137604.1:28064384-28071884 GCF_963280865.1 Gymnoscopelus braueri
ATAATAGGGCAATGTTAAAAGGGTGGCATTTGTTCTTCAATGTAGTGCGAATGTGCGTGCAAAGTGTCACCACAATCGGACGCTGCATTCATGATTTGTGGCATTTTGTTCAAAACGGGCCACTCCTGCAAACTTTAGATGTCAATGTTAGCCAATCAGGATGGAATATGAACATTTTAAAAGATCCATCGTGATCACATGACTATAGAGATCAAGTGTACCGATGTGCATAAGGCTTAATATCAAAAAATGTGTTTTACATAAGTCGGCCTCCTGGTGGCGCTATGAAAGGGAAATGTGAAAAATGCATGTCAGTTGTTTTTCCTTGGCCTCTAGGGAGTGTGCGTGCAAAGTTTCATGCAGATCGGTGCAGTTATAGTTAAAAACACAAATCGTCCATTTATAGCGCCACCATGAGGCTGATTTGAACATTTTCAAGTGGCATTTCTTCCTCGGCCTAGTGGGAATGTGCGTGTGAAATCTCACGGAAATCGCATGCTGCGTTCATGATTTGAGGCATTTTGTTGAAAACGGAGCAATCCTGCAAACTTTGGAAGCCAACCTTAGCCAATCAGGATGAAATATGGAAAATTGGACAGATCCGTGTTGATCACATGACTATAGAGATACTGTGTACTGATTTGCGTGATGTTTGGATAAAATCTGTAGGAGTACTGTCAAGAAATGTGTTTTGCAAAAAGCGGCCTCCTGGTGGCGCTATAAAAGGCTAATTTGAAAAATGTGGGGCAGAGGTTCTGCTCTGGCATCCAGGGAGTGTGTGTGCACAGTTTCGCTGCGATCAAGCCAACGGTGCCGGAGATTAGCTGTACACAAAATGACAGAATGACGGACACACGGACACACGGACGGACGGACGGACACACACACGGACGGACGGACAGGGGGCAAAACATACTCTCTCGCCATGACTTTCGGCCTGGCGGAGACAATAAACAAACTCCTTCCAAAGTCACTGGTGCATTAACAGGTTCACACCTATATCCTGCGTGTGCTAAGAGCAATAAATGTGCAATGGAGGCGTACCTGCCCACCACCGTGGAGTCTAGGGGTTCCAAGCATCCGGCTTTGTCTGCAATGCATTCTGTGGCTATGAAGCAGGGTTGACTGGAAAGTTAGTATAATACTGAAAATTGAAAATGTAAGTACTCTTGAAATCTGATGTAAAAGAAGTTGGGGCTGGGGTAGGGGTGCCTTTTCTTTTTCTTTTTCATTGCCATCATGTCACGGGAAGGCTTTCACCACACCTACTATTTGGCAGCACTGCAGGGGTATAAATCTTTGAAGACCTGCAGCCTGCGTCACACGCACACACAAAGCACCCAGGCTGTTCCACCCAATGGGTGGAATGGAGAGACTGGCAATCAGAGAGGAACCACCATGGGCCAAGTCTCAGGGTTGTTTTTGTGTGTGTGTGTGTGTGTGTGTGTGTGTGTGTGTGTGTGTGTGTGTGTGTGTGTGTGTGTGTGTGTGTGTGTGTTCAACATATAGACAATCATATCTCTATGGGAGTCATCTGCCACTTGGCACAACAAAAAATAAATAAATATACAAGCAATATGTCAAAGTACTATTAAGCATAAGCTTTGTTTCTGCAGATAAATCATATTAGGAATCATTCAATGATTGACTTGTGCTTGGCAAAAGTACTTAAAGGTATGGTAAGTGATTTGCAATTATTCAAATATTTGCAAAATTAGTCTATGTTCTGATAGTGCTCGTTACTATAGAGTGTCCTGTCCATATAAGGAGTCTCCATGTCTCTCCAGCTCTTTATAAAACAGAAAATGCATTTTCGTTTCAGTTTCAGTTTCATTTCTAATTTTATCCAATCAGGATAGAGAACTCAATCAGGATATAGATTAAACAAGTGAAATTGGAAGTGATGACACTAAGAAATGAGCAGGCAAAATTTGAACAGGAACACTATAAAAACTAGAAAAAGTGCTCCTCGGAGCACAGGTCTCCGCCAGGTCAGGTAGGTTATTGTGGGGCAGCAATGTTCGGAATTAGCCAATCAGGATGGAATATGAAAAATTGGGACGGAACCATCTTGATCACTTGACTATATGTGTACCGATTTGCATGATGTTTGAATTTGTAGGAGTAATATAAAAAAGATAAGTGTTGCAAAATTGGCCTCCTGGTGGCGCTATAATAGGGCAATGTTAAAAGGGTGGCATTTGTTCTTCAATGTAGTGCGAATGTGCGTGCAAAGTGTCACCACAATCGGACGCTGCATTCATGATTTGTGGCATTTTGTTCAAAACGGGCCACTCCTGCAAACTTTAGATGTCAATGTTAGCCAATCAGGATGGAATATGAACATTTTAAAAGATCCATCGTGATCACATGACTATAGAGATCAAGTGTACCGATGTGCGTAAGGCTTAATATCAAAAAATGTGTTTTACATAAGTCGGCCTCCTGGTGGCGCTATGAAAGGGAAATGTGAAAAATGCATGTCAGTTGTTTTTCCTTGGCCTCTAGGGAGTGTGCGTGCAAAGTTTCATGCAGATCGGTGCAGTTATAGTTAAAAACACAAATCGTCCATTTATAGCGCCACCATGAGGCTGATTTGAACATTTTCAAGTGGCATTTCTTCCTCGGCCTAGTGGGAATGTGCGTGTGAAATCTCACGGAAATCGCATGCTGCGTTCATGATTTGAGGCATTTTGTTGAAAACGGAGCAATCCTGCAAACTTTGGAAGCCAACCTTAGCCAATCAGGATGAAATATGGAAAATTGGACAGATCCGTGTTGATCACATGACTATAGAGATACTGTGTACTGATTTGCGTGATGTTTGGATAAAATCTGTAGGAGTACTGTCAAGAAATGTGTTTTGCAAAAAGCGGCCTCCTGGTGGCGCTATAAAAGGCTAATTTGAAAAATGTGGGGCAGAGGTTCTGCTCTGGCATCCAGGGAGTGTGTGTGCACAGTTTCGCTGCGATCAAGCCAACGGTGCCGGAGATTAGCTGTACACAAAATGACAGAATGACGGACACACGGACACACGGACGGACGGACACACGGACGGACACACGGACGGACACACGGACGGACGGACAGGGGGCAAAACATACTCTCTCGCCATGCCTTTCGGCCTGGCGGAGACAATGAAGCTTAAAAATGGGTACTTTCTCCTGATTGGCTGAGATTTTGACACCTACCAGAAAATGTATTTTCTGTTTATTAAAGATCTGGAGAGACGGGGAGACTCCTGTTACTGAACAAACACTCTATAGCAATGATTACTATCAGAATATAGTGCTTTAACCTTTTAACAAAATACTTTTTGTTTTAACCCAAAAATATCACTTACCCTACCTTTAAGTAAATATATTAATTTGATCTAAATTAGGAAAATAATTAATCGTACATATTAGAAAGCAATTTGCTTTTTTTCAAGTTATATTTTGTGTCCATCTGATTGTTCTCAAACAACGTCCTGCTAAGAGATCTACTGAGGTGAAGCTGTTATAATTACCTCAGTAAGTAACATAATGGTTGTTCTATTGATTTTGCACAACAAGTAATTAGCAGGTCATCATTATAGACTCATTCAGTACAAGGTGAATGTTTAGAATTATGTGTTCATGCTTCTAACATGGATTTTCAGACATAATGCATATGTAATTAATTAATTAATTTGTTCTTTGTGGACAGAAACAAGAGCAATGGAGATCTAAATAAATCACTATAATGAAGCTAATTAGATGTATTTATCATATTCATCAAATCGGTTAATGCGTTCTTCCCCATAATGTATTATTTACTAGTAGGAAGTACTAGTTTCAGCAGTTATGCAACAGTTGATTGGCATGGACATGGCTACATTAACTTTAAAAAGTGATGTATCAACTCATGTTATTATTGATTATTTCTTAAGGTCTCTTTGTCAGTTTACCTCCCACTACCAAACATTCTTGCACACAAAAAGAAACACAAAATACATGTGAGATCTCTATAAGGTCAAGTCTTTATTAGGATGGTGCCATACAGCAGTAAGATAGAGATGAAACAGTATAGTATGTAAACTACATTCAATAACTAAGCTTTTTTATTCATTTATGGTAGCTCTAATAAAGGATAAAGAGATAATGATGAGGAATAAACACTTGCTGTATTTTAACAGAACCATACACGTCACACACATGACCAGAAAAAAAGCTGCTAGTGTTTTAAGGCATTTAATTCATACCATGGTTTGGATCTGGTTGTTGTTGTTGGTGGTGGTGGTGGTTTTGGGTTTTGTGGCACTGTAAGGTCTGGCAGTTCTGCAGTGGTACAGTAAGGTGTGTTTAGACATATGACCCTCATGGTTGACAGTGTAAACATAATGGCTTGAGTTTTTCTTTTCTTTGTGTGACTGTTGGATTACTTGTACTCATCCTCACACAATGCTGTTTATTTCAACTAGTACTTGTACCTCTACTTATACTGTACATCTGCCAATTCCAAGTAGTTTCTTTTATATTGGCCATACCTCCTGACTAGCCTCAACAGCTTCCTCTTGAGTTTCTAAAGTAATGTTAAGCCACTGTGTATATATACAAACACACTTACTACAGTACTAAGATAGTTACCACAAGCCCCAAGTAAAACAGCTGAATTTCAACTAACAACATTTTTCCATACAATCAATAGTTTTTCCATTCATATTGCGAGTGCAGCTTGTTAGAGTGTTGCTTGCCATGACAGATATAAGAACAAGACAAAGATATTTGTATTTAAACTGGCAGTGTGCAAGAAGGGAAAACGAAAGCTACAAAACTCACATCCTGAAGGAATTCTATTGGTGAGGTCATACTACAACAGACATTTGATTCAGTCATGGCCACAGTCAAAGAGAGAGGTCAGGGTGTCTCAAATACGCCATGGTCTGCCAAGTTGTGCGTGACACTTTGGTTTCTTTTGATTATTGTTGGCATAGTGTGCTTTGGGTGACATGATATGGAATCTGTTATTCAAAATGTGCTTCAGGCATCTTTAATGGCACATGAGAA
This sequence comes from Gymnoscopelus braueri, assembly GCF_963280865.1. NCBI lineage: Eukaryota > Metazoa > Chordata > Actinopteri > Myctophiformes > Myctophidae > Gymnoscopelus > Gymnoscopelus braueri. Next base: position 28,069,412 of record NC_137604.1, read on the forward strand.
ATTATGTTCTATACGAATACCTACATTCAGTGGCCCATGCATTTGTGCTAAAATGTCCTACTCAGTCAGTCTCTAGTTGATGAATTATGTGTCAAGAGATAGGTTACAGTGTTTTCTCCTGTTCTCTTTCTCTGTCCAGTTAGATTTCTTTGCCTTTGCTCCTCACTCCGTATCTTTTCCCTGCAAATTTGTTATAGACAATAATTGCCTGAACAAACTGATAGTCACTACCAAATGTAATAGTTTCTAGATTCATATATATGCCCTGAAGAAGAATCATCATCATCATCATCACCATCATCATCCTCATTGTCATTATCATCATCATTCCTATCCCCCGATCAGCATCCGATATCTACAGCAGTCAGGTCCTAGGTGTAATAGCTTAATCACATATGACTTTAGGTTCAGTAATGAGTGTTGTATAAGGTGATGCTAAGCATGATCAATGGGGAAACCGAGGGGATGGGCTAACCCATTGATTCCATACTACTGATCATGTTAAATGAGCAATAGCCCAATGGATGATCAGTCAGCATGCAAGCATGAGATATACGTACATCATGCAAGTTACGCTTGATTAATAAGCTTGTTTTTTTGTTTTGCTTCAAGTTTATCAAGTGATAGTTCATCACATACTGTAGTAGCAAGAGTAACCTGGGAGAGGTCATTTGTTTTCTTTGAGGGACATCATTGGGAACTGCAATTTTGAATTTGATCTTTTAATCTGTGAAGTACTGTTATCATGCAGAGCCGAGTGGACTTTAATAGTCAAGCAACAGATGCATCACACTTTGACAAATAGCCTGAGCGAAGAGCTCTGACATACTGCTCAGATGCTCCCTCTTTCTTCAAGAGTTTTCAAAGCAATACCAGTTGTGTGATCATGGATTATGACAACATGTCTCATTAAGCTATTATTGTATATTATAATCTTTTCTTTTCTTTTACTAACTGTAGCCTGTGTGAACTTCTGTTGAACTGTGACTCTGATGTCAGAGCAAGTGTTTCCATACATATTGTGAAGTGAATGTTATGAGAGCTGATATGTCTATTTATATCTTTGTTTTGTTTTGTTTTTCCCTTTAAGTGTGCACTTACGAGTCAAGCACACACATGCTACTTTTGGAATGTGTGAAGAATAACTCACAGCTTGTGGTTGGTTGTTGTGTATAAATACAGTTGTTGTCTACTGTGTCTCAGAATTACACTTTAAAACAATGTAAGTCCAAAGTGATGAATAAGAAACTATGAATATTGTACCTTTACGGACCATACATACCTCTATAAGAGTACTAAGAATGTGCCTGTCATTGCTTTATGCTGATTTTGTGAGAAAGAGAATAGAGAAGTGCTGTGGTATTGTACAGGGTGATGGCTATAATAGATCTAGAACACATTATTCTAAGAGCAGCCCTGTGAAGGGGAAAAAGGGGAAAGGATAAATGACAATGGATGCACTTGTGGATATTCAAAAGATTTTGAGCAAGTAAGCAAGTGTGACATGGGCAATTTCACTTGGCTTACAAGAAGGCTAGGCTGTGGCTATAATGACTTATCTCAGATCCACTCAAGTGCTTAAAGTGTAAAGGCTCAGGGTTTGATTTGGGATGCTTTGAGATGAAGAGGGACAGATGTTTGCAAGGTGAAGCCTAATTCTAGGGGTCTAACGGTGGACTTAGGTTGTTAGTTTTTCTGGTTGGTAGGCATATCACTGGATTCCTGCTGCTTCTCCGTCTTCTTGCTGGTGACCATGGTCTCCTCATATGCCTCACGCTGCATGGAGACCTTGCCTCCAGATTTGCCCTGCTGCTGCTGCTGGTCCTCGTCCTTGCCTTCCTTCTTAAAGCTCTTGCCAGAGCTGGTGTAGACACGGGTCTGGTAGCCGTAGTTCTGTCCTCCACCAACGTTGGGATAAGTCATCCCTGTGCTGATGCGGGTCTCCTCCCCTTCCAGCAGTTTCCTTCAGAGATGATGGGAAGTACAGTAAGCAACAGAGTGGAGGAGGGAGTGGAGGGGAGAGCAAGACAGGAATGACAGAAGTAGTCCTGCATTGCTCATAGGGCATTGTACTAACACAAAAAATGATTTTAGCCTGCACACTGGTTCTCAGCTCCACTTGTTTATTTGCTGTTCATGTTTTGAACAAATAAGGGGAACTGAGAACCAGTGTGCAGACCTTATAATGTTTTATTGTTGATCTGCTGTTTGTCCAGCACCGAGAGGATGTGCATGCACTATCACCCTTGTCCGTTGTACTTACTCTGACATGGTAAATGCGATTCTCAAAGGAGCAGTCCATGCTGAGAATCTATGCACTCAAGGTGATACTATAATATATGTATATACAGTAGATAATGTGTAGTGTAGTGTTATAAAATGGGTTATATCATATGGGATTTTATGACTCAAATATAAGGACAACTTTTGCTATCTATGCCACATATCACTGAATATGTATACTTATGTTTTT
>NC_137604.1:28076884-28090692 GCF_963280865.1 Gymnoscopelus braueri
TTCGGCGGGCCAAAAATAATTCTTTTTTTCAGGGATTTAATTGAAGAACGTTCATTGCCATCCTGCATCTAATTACATCACAACAGCTAAAAAGGTTATTCATAGAACTAACGTTATCAGCTGTGACTGGTAATTGTCAACATAACAGGAGGGAAAGAACAGAAGCATGAGATGCCATCATAAAACTATTCGTATTCTAGATTGCACATAGTAATCACGTAGTAGTGTACATGCATTTTTGTGTATGTATGTATGTATGTATGTATGTATGTATGTATGTATGTATGTATGTATGTATGTATGTATGTATGTATGTATGTATGTATGTATGTATGTATGTATGTATGTATGTATGTATGTATGTATGTATATATGTATATATGTATGTATGTATGGGGGGGGGGCAGGTGAGGAAATAAGCCTTTGCGGAACATCAAGCTGAAGCGCGCGCACACACACACACACACACACACACACACACACACACACACACACACACACACACACACACACACACACACACACACACACACACACACACACACACACACACACACAGTATATACTGTACGTACATAACATGCATAGCTACGTACACAGATATAGACTGAGAAAGGGGGGGGGGTGATACAAGCTGAAATATGGGTTTTCAAATATCTATTCAGAACTACGCTGTAAGGGAATTTTCTGCCACATATTCTGCTTGGAACATAGTCTAAATCAAGTATGAAAAAACAGACACGTATTCATTTGACTTTCAAAGGGTTTTGAAGACATTTAACCTTGTTGGGTCATTAGAGGGTGTCCTCAGAAGTCTGCCAGTTTGTGATTGAAATGTCAATGTCTGCACCTGCCACATGCATGCATGTACACTCTTAAAATATCACCACCATGTTCATTATCAAGCCTGTATGTAGACTAAATTACATAATTAAACCTTTTACCAATATATTTTTTTGTAAAACACTGGGCTTACACCAACTTATTTTTTTAATGTAGGCTTACTTTGAAACTGTTAAACGTATTAACAGTTTGCAAAAAGTACAGTGGTTCGATTATAAAATGATGCTAAAAGGATAACACAAAAAGCCCCTGAGGGCATTCAAGAAATCATCAACAGTATAGGAGCAATAAAAGTACATGTACTACAGAACACATTGGGGGGTCATTTCTGGTGTCTGCGGATTCAGACTATGGTCCCGGGTGCGCACCCCGGACCACATGGCAGATGTTGTGATAGTGTGAACGTAGCGTACCGTTCCCCGTAACGCATCACCGTACCGTACCCGGGACTGCCTGGGGAGGTAGTCTCGGGTCCGATTGTTGCGCACCCGGGAACGGAACGCTGCAATGTGAATCCATCTGTACCAAGAGAAGGAAGTGGACTGCTAATCATATATCATTTATATATTTTTCATAACTACACATTATTTTAGCTGGGTTATACCTTCTCATAGTTCTACTTGAATGTTGACAAGAAATAATAATCCCGCTACTGTTTGAGTAGCGCGAGCCGTGGAAGAAACATAAACAAACTAGAAAATGTGCTCCTCGGAGCACAGGTCTCCGCCAGGTCAGGAAGTTGTAATAGAGGTTGTGTTGTCACAGTACGTCCTGCGAAGCTTAGCCAATGGTGCCGGAGATAAGGTGTTCACAGACGGACGGACACACACACGGACGGACGGATAATTTGTACTTGAAAGTACTGTTCCTGATTGATTCTGTCTTACCTATTTATATTACATATTGTGATGTCACGTGAAGCTTGACCAATGTTAGGTGTTCACAGACGGACACACACACGGACGGACGGAGGGTAAACTAGAAAATGTGCTCCTCGGAGCACAGGTCTCCGCCAGGTCAGGAAGTTGTAATAGAGGTTGTGTTGTCACAGTACGTCCTGCGAAGCTTAGCCAATGGTGCCGGAGATTGTGGTGTTCACAGATGGACGGACACACACACACACGGACGGACGGAGGGTAAAACATACTCTCCACCATGCCTTCGGCCTGGCGGAGACAAACCATGCCTTCGGGCGGAGACAAACATACTCTCCACCATGCCTTTGGCCTGGCGGAGACAAAAAACACATGTGTAGCGAACGCTGCCGCTAGGATAAATACAACAAGGATTAGTCCGTGACGTCACTGCTAAAATACCAAGGATGCGTCCGTGACGTCACTATCATATGAACAGAGACGACGTTACATTTCGAGGTTTCAAAGACCAGCGCGCACACACTGCTTTGGTTGTGTATTGTTGATCTGTTGTAATTATAACTCAAGACAACATCAGGAACACAGTCAAACTTTATTATTCACTCTACACTCTGACAAGTGACTTTTCTTCTGTGAATGACATTCTCTATCTCCCAAAGCCCCATAGTCCACAGCGCCCCCATGAGGCACAGAAGTACCATTACTGTTGAATGAAGTGTACTCGGAATCTTGGCCAATGTGAATGCTGGCCAGCTGGGAGAGGCCATTCGTACTCGGAAACGGTTCGAATCAATCGGACCCAGTCTGAATCCAAGGCTTGTCTAGGATCAGTTGCAAATTGCAGACAAGTGCTCAACTTGATTTATTTACTTCATTTATTGTGCTGAAAATATACGGTAAATGACATGTAACCAGAAAATATCACATTGAATGAGTGGATAGGCTAAAAAAGCATCAACTCACATGGGATGGGAATGACTTAGGACAGAGACCTGTCTTACCTGGTGAGAGAGCAAATGCACTGAATGGTGTTGGGTGGTAAATAGGCTACTATTATGAGTAGGCCTATCCATGATTATCCATATCATTAATGGTTAACTTGCAACCACCTACAAATCAGATCAGCCAAAGGACTACCTTCATACTGTGTTAAGATGGCCTCATACAGATCTATGCACGTTCCAAACCACAGAGTATCTACGTTTTATTTTATATTATTATGTGTGAATAACTGTTATATGGCCCAATACAGATCTAGGCATGCTCCAAAACATAGAGAGCAGCCTATCTATGTTCTATTTTACATGTGAATAACTGTTGAATGGAACCATACAGATACAGGTTACAGAAACAGGTTTTGATACAGATACAGGTTTCGGCCATGCAAAAAAAACATCTATGCTCATAGGCTACTCACAACTCTGTGGATTGGAACATGCATAGATCATGCATATATGCATGGACAAAACTAGATCTATAGATCTATATGGGCCATCGTGCAGCAATGACACAGAGTCCCTCCCCCTTCGTATATACACCGCCCACTGGTTCATAACAACAACTGGCAGTAGGCTGACAGTAGAGACCAGACAGAGCAGGAAAGGAAAACATTCATTGCTGTCTAGTACACTGACTATAATCGCTGTGTTATAACTGCCTGTATTTTTTTTCCTGCTAGAAAAATCACTTTTTCGGTTTCGTCCAATCGTCCTGTACTTTGACCGTGCATGAAGCGCATCCCCAGCAGTTCCTCCTCACACAGTGCAGTTGTTTTATTGAGGAAAGCAGAGGTGAGTACAGTAACATTAGAAGCTAGTGGTACCGCTACTGGAATCCGCTTTTGTTTTCGCATCAATGCTATCATCGGTCAGATGTTAGCCGGGGATATGATCACTCCAACCAAACGCCTTTTGTTGTCCTCGCAGACAATCAACGCCATCAAACGAGAGCATAAAAAGGGCTGCTGTAGGACAATGGTGTCACAGTGCAACTCATCTTTTAGAGAATGCTAAATATTTACGGAAACGTTAGACCTTTGCTCAGCGTTGCCATGTCGGCTTATTATAAGTGGCGTTTGGCCTTATTTTTCTGTAAAGTTGCTTGTAAAAATTGGTGGTTGTGGTTTGTTGGGCTTGTTTGTAAACGTATACTTGCATATTTAGGCTTGCTTCCGCATTTTCTTTATATTTTTTTTAACCAGTGGTTCTCAAATATTTTCATAAATGTTTCGTGCCCAGGGGAGCATTTGTTTTGTTAGATTGTTTCAATTCCAAAAAAAAATCCACATTTTATTTCAACTGTTTTGGAAAATAGCAGATCTACAAGCTCACAACGCGTCCGCGATGCGACTCGTTGTGAGCTTGTAGATCGGCTATTTTCAAATGCATAATAGGGTTAAAGTGCTCATATGTGGCCTATTATAGTTGCTTCTTTTGGGCTTGTTTTCCTAGACCTCCTGGTTGCTTATTTCTTTCACAAAATATGGCAACACTGCCTTTGCTAGCCAGCTCAGCTAGCAAGGTTTTCTGCCGTTAGCTAGAGAACACTGAACTGTAGTTCAATGTTCTGTTGTTGTTTGTGTCGTCGTTAATATTTTGTAAGAGATTTTTATCATATTAATGAGAAATGACGCATCCGCTTGAAATTGTACGTGCTATTGTTTTGACAATTACACTTTTACATTTAATTGCCTTCACCTTTTTTTACCTTCACTTTACTACATTCACTGCCTGGCTTGGCTTGGTCTTTTTCCTACTGCAGTGCAGGGCTGCTGTTTTCTGGCTGGGAGTCTTTCTGACTCTGTCCCAACCAGACCGCCCTTCAGACCCCACTGGACCCACAATGTTCAATGGTTTCATGTCTGAAATGCACAAAATGAAACATACAGGGTAGTAACATACTCTCAGTCTCAAACAATTGCAGGCAATTTGCAGGCTGCAACACCATTCATATTACAGTATAATAGCCTACCTGAGTGGAAACTTGAGTCTCAGTGGTAGGAACTAGCTTTGGGTCATAGATGTATTTTATCGAGTCTGACTTTGACTTTCGTATCTCAAAATTGATAAAATACATACATGATAGTCTTGATCCAAGGCTAGATAGGAACCAAACATCTGGGAATGTTTGACTTCTTTCAATATATTTTGATGAAGTCAAATCTATATATCTACTTATCAATATAGCTACAGAATGCACACATACTATGATATTGTATTATTTATTTTAAGATAATTTTTATTGAAGGATTGTCACAGCTTACAGGAAAGGATAAACAGTGATAAAGAAACCCTTCAAGTTTTCTGAAAGAAAACAAACAAACGCACAAGACAAACGCAAACCCTCCCACCCAAACCTCTCCCAAAAAAGTACATTGACAGAATTAAAAAGGTACAAAAGAGTATCAGAGTAAGTGACATGACAGCATATTATGTGATACGCTTGTATAAAGAAAAGGCACAGAGAATGCTTAAGCCACACTGCTCAAACATTATATTAATATGTTGACATGCTCCACGATATAGCTATTTTGTTTGAATTTGTGAGAGACATGGGGGTCGAGAAAGCTGACCTCAGCCTTTCCTCCACCCCCGTTCTAAGGTTAGAAAATCTGTATGGGGGGGAAACTCCTGCTGTTGACAAGGCAATCCATAGTCCAGCCTCTCCTTTTGGAAACAAGGTTGTAAATCTTTTGAGATGATAACATGGTGGGACTGGGAGTGTATTGAGGGGGTTACTCTTCTTTCAGTTTAGCCCATTATGTGGGTGTTGTCTTAGATTGCTTAAATAGATGTAGTATATTTTGAGGCATATACAGTGTAATAAATATAGCCTTATTGTTAAATATCCTCATGGGCACGTGAGTCCATCAGGCCTAAGGATTTGTGCTTCAGCATTGCTGTTGTTGCAGACGTAGATTTTATTAATTTGATTTCCGTTTTCTTGCTAGATAACACCACTTTAATACAGTTTCAGTGGCTTGGTTCCTTCCCTTGTTTCTAGGACTGACTCATTAACCCCTACTCCACCCCTCCCCAAGGGCTATCCTCGCTAAAGAAATTCTTTGTAGACTAATGGTAGTAAAATTGTGTTTGCTGCATACAATCATGCAGGGACCAGCCTTTTCAGGTTGGTGAGTTTAAGAACTGATCATTCTAATGATGATTTCACAATGGCTACTGGCTATTGAAAGTTATAGACTTGGCAGAATTAAAGGGTTATTACGAGATTTTACAAGAGTTGTGCATGGAAAAAAGCATTAAAAAACCCACCACTAAAGTCTTGGTTGAGGTAAGACCACACTGACCAACTAGAAAAAGTGTTCCTCAGAGCACAGGTCTCCGCCAGCGCCAGGTCAGGTACAGTAGGTTATTGTGGGCCAGCAATGTTCGGAATTCACTCATTATAGAGGTGAGTGGAATCTGTAGGAGTTGAGGGATTAACGTTGATGAAGTTATTGCTATACAATAGACCAATGTGAAAAGGGTGGCATTTATTCCGTGGCCTAGTAGGAATGTGCGTGCAAAGTTTCATGGCAATTTGTTCAAAACGGACCACTCCTGCAAACTTTGGAAGCCAATCTTAGCCAATCAGGATGTAATATGAAAAATCGGACAGATCTGTCTTTATCACATGACTATAGAGATAATGGGTACCGGTTTGCGTGATGTTGACAAAATGTGTTTCTGCTCTGGCCTCTAGGGAATGTGCATGCGCACCGATCCGTCGGTCAAGATGACCTGTTATCAGACGGACACGCACACACACACACACACACACACACACACACACACACACACACACACACACACACACACACACACACACACACACACACACACACACTATGTTAATTGACTATGACTATGACGGGACAGACAGACCCACCTCCCCTAGCAACATACTGTAGTGAAGAATCTAAGCTACAGGAAAAGACAACATCACTGTGTCACTGTTGTCAAGTCAAGTCAAGTCACCTTTATTTATATAGCACATTTAAAAACAACAGAAGTTGACCCAAAGTGCTTTACATTCACAATAGCATAACCTAATAAAATACAGAATAGTAAAAGAAACATAAAGCAATACCTCAAACAAAAACAGCAAAGATAGGAGAACATGAAAGTAATACAAAAAGAAAAATTACATTCAATATATTCAATGGCCATAGGTTAATTGCCCCTCAGACTGAGCTGAAGGCAATGGAGAAGAGGTGGGTTTTTAGGGTGGATTTGAACCTTTCAGTGGTGGAGCTGGATGACCTAAGAACCCTGAGGGTAGGAGGTGCAGAAACCAGATCAGAAATATACTGTTGCGCGAGGCCATTTAAGGCTTTAAAAACAAAAAGTAAAATTTTAAAATCAATGCGATGTTGTGATCCATTGTGAGTGAGGTTACAAACCATGCATACCTGACCACCTAGATTTTATGTGCAAGTGTTTGTGGTCGGGTGCATGCCAGCACGCATGTGGTTGCCGGATTTGAGTTCTGTGCTCAACGGTGAGGGTTAACCTAGGTCCAAATTCTCACTGTAACGCAACTCCTTCCCACAAACCCAAATCCTTGAAATACTTGATATGAGTCTGTCATGTTGTGACTTGTGAGCCTAATTAATAGTCACTTGAATGATAGCGGTAATGTCAGTCTTCTTTTTGTATATTTGTTTAATGTACATTTTCTAAATTGTATACGTAATCATGTTTTTTATTATGTTGCTTATTGTATTTAATTTTGTCAATTTAATGTAAAGCATTTTGTATTCATAAGTCCTTGAATGAAGTTATTATTGCGTTATTAACCTAAATATGAATTAAATTAGCACAGAAAATTGTGTTTAGGCTAATTATTGTATTGGCTTACTTTTGTAAGTGTGGTCCAATATTTTTTGATTGAGAGCCCTTATGCTTCCCCCCTTCCATCATTCCAGACTTTGAAGAGGTTTTGAACATGACGACTTCATGGAGTGACAGACTGCAGAACTATGCAGACTTGCCAGCCAACATGGATGGTCTGGCTATGAAGAAGTACAGAAGAGAGGCCTTCCACAGGTTGGTATGCAATAAGTAATAAGGGCCACCATTCATAGCTCACCTGTTACAGGTGAACCAGTTCGTATTGCAGGTCATGCTGTTAGTTGTGCATCCCCATTCCCCAGCATAATGTTTGCGGATATTATGCAGTGTCACTGTGGATGTCAATAAAGTGAGTGGTGCATTTAGAACAGGATCATTTTGTCACTGCCATTCATCTAACTATGCATATTAGTAAAAATAAATTGATCTTCAGTTGGCCATGTCGCTAGACTACTGTAGTAGAAGTACATCAGGTGCTCTGTATGTTGGACATGATGCTATTTTTGTCAGCTTTCAGTTAACACATCCTGTTTGAGACACACTTAACAGCAAGGTTTGGTGAAGGTTTTACAACAGTTTCCTGTGGAACCTCACACAGCAAAATTGGTCAGTGTGTAGTTCAGAGAATTACTGAGTCACACTCATGTAATTAACTTTAACCACTTTATCCCTGGCATCCCTATTTTGGGCATGTCATTATAGCATAAAATTGACAAAAATGTTTGAAACATTTCAAAGAATTTAAAAGCTGTTAAAAAAATTGCAGATCTCCAAACTCGCATGTCCAATCGCGAGGCCTTGTGATATCGTTGATTGGCTATTTTCAGTATTCAACGCACAAGGCAAAATTAACAAATGAAACTAGGTTACAAAGTTTTGCCAGAAACTTAATTTAGTAACTGTCGAAAGTTACAAAATTGAGAGATATTTAAAATAGAATGCCCTGCCCAATGCATTTATCTAATGATAGGAAAACCCCTCCGGCCATGCTAGCTAAATGGTTGATGGAGGCAGTAAAGTAGTCCACGTGAGTGTGATAAACGGTTGGCCATTGTACAATGTTTAACCTCACTAAAGACATGTGCACGTCTGCAGGGAATTGTCGTTATTCCATACCATTACATAACATAACATGCCCCCATGTTAACAGCAGCTCTAAAAGTGTCACCTACATGTTATCTTTGTAGACTGCACACAGGCATCTGTCACTCAGGCTGTAACTCCTTTCTCCTTTACACACAGTCACACAATGTTGTTTGTAGAAGCTAGTTCTTTAGTTAAGCTAGAGACAGACCTATTTCATACTAGCTTTTTGACAGATTTAAGTTACATTGGTCTTAATCTAAAAAAGGTCTACTTCAATACACTGTTATCTTGCAGAGGAAGACACAGCCCCCCCCCCAAGCAAGAGCAACACGTTTGCCACACAGCCAGGGGCCCACAGCTCTGCTCAGCTCAGATAAACTTTCTTTCACAAGTGGCTTTGAATGAGTTGTTTCCATAAGATAAGATGCTAGCGTGAAAAAAAATCTGGCAGATTACTGCACAGCTGTGCTCAGAGTATTGGTAAGGGATTCTCTTTTACATGTGGGCTGTCCTGTGTGGGCTATTTTTGAGGCAATAGTGTTGTCAGAAGGGCCAAAGTCGAGGCTGACTATCTCATGTATGTGAAACCCCCACCCTCTGTGTCAATACTGTTGAACCAAGGTGAGGTTTGAGAGTTGGCTTGAGTAACATTTATGACTTCCCTTTATCCCATTTGGACCTGAGGCTGATTCTAAAAGCGCCTTCTAAATCCTGACCTAAGTTTTCTGAAAAACTTCAAATATTTATTCAAAAATGACCAACAAATTATGTTGCTATATACTGTACATAGCAACAACTACCCCAAAAGGGCTTCCCGGATTGAAAGGTATAGTTACGTATAGGGGTTCTCGGTCTAAATGGGTTATTACAGATCCCCAAAACAAAAGAACATTGAGTCAATCCTGCAAGGAATAGGGTCTTTGTATCCTATAGTAATACAGTAATTTTTAGATTCAATTGTTTAAAAGGTTTGACTGTGACGTGCTCATGTTCATATTGACCCGTCATGACTCACCCTATTTAATGAAGATAGGCAAACAGATAGGCTAAAACACTGGTTCTCAACGTCAGGTCCAGGGACCACCAGGAGACTCCAAATGGACCCTTACAGGTCTGTAACTCTAAGAGAGAACTGTACACTCTCAGGCTTAAATTAACACCGAAGTTGTATCAAATGGGTGTCTGTGGCCTAATGCATATCAAACTGGGGGTCCTTGAAATTAAAAAGCGTGAGAATTAAATGTGTTCATATTTCACATAAGTAACATATGTAATATGAACATACTTAATGTTGTTTTAATAAAGACAGAAGGATTTTCTTCTCAAAGATTCACTCTGTAAGTCTTGCCGGCGCCTTGGTTTTTCAAGCTGCGGTAGCTTGGGACTAGGGCTTGCTTAATCCTACCTGACTTGTGATAGTTCTAGATGTCTTTGAGGGCCAGTAAACAACAATCTGCTCAAAAACAACCCTGACTGACAACAGACAACAACAGAGAATGACGCGGAATGGCCACAATCATTTTTGCAACAAGTCAGAAAATGTCTGAATGGCAAGGAAGCAAAGAGAGTGGGGGCATTGTTTGAGGGCCAAAGCTACCATGTGTAACCGCAGACTGCTGGGCCAAAAGCAAATCAAACCTGCGTTTAATTGCACTCAGAATGCATCGCCAGTCATCCGTTGGGCATGGATCTAAAGCTTGTTCACTATGGATCTGCGGCAAGGTACTTCTTCACCGTCACGCAGATTTGTGATGTGGGAAATGACTTTGTTAGCCTAGTGTCTGCAATAGTGGAGTTAGAGTATGTTTAACATAATTGGCAGCTAAATTGGTGTACTGTAACTGTCACTGTGTTGTTTGTAGACAATTTAAAGTCGGGTTTCCTGAAGAATGTCTTTGTTTTATTTTGTCTACTGGCTAGCTACATAATATCTTACTATTACAGTCAGTAGCATAACTTAATATTGGCTTGTATGAAAATATTTGAAGACACAGTTACATAAACATAAATATGAAATAAATAGTGTAAAATAGTAAAAAATACTGTTTGTAACTTTGTATACATACATACATGTTTTATTTTCAGTATTTCAACTACTGTATGTAAGTCATTTGTGGCTGCTTTGTAAACTAGAAAAAGAAAGACGCTGAAATACTGTACAATGCTGTATTTAGATGTAATGGTACACAAGCAGTATAGCTAAGCTTACCTAAGCTGGCAGTATTTGTGTCTGGCTGTGGGAAAGAAGCTGAGTGCCATCCGTTCCCTGGAGATGCCAGGATCATCAGTGTCAGGCAGGCTATGTAAACATGGCCCATCACTCTAACCACACTGGTCTCCCAGCACCCTGGCTGATTTATGAGCTGCTTCCTTTAATGTTAGCTACAGACACGGGACTAAAAACAGAATTCTGTGTAGCGGTGTTGTGTAAAAGTTCTGACATGACGTAAGGTGGTCGAGTAGGCATTTTCGGGTGTTTGCAACTGCAGTACCTAACCAAACAACATTTTAATTGACTTGTTATTAATTGAAATGTTTTCCACATTATTTTTCTTTATTGCACTAGTGTAATTATCTGAAGAAGGTAAAAGAACGTTCCAACTCAGGGGAGGGCGAATGGTTCCATCTTGTAGATTGTCTGACCTTGGTGTGTATCTCATAAATGTGCGGCAGATTTGATTGTATTTACTTGTTGAGATCCTTTATTAGCTATGCAGACCAGATAGGCTAATATGTGCGTAAACCCTCCTATTCACTCGTGGTTAACATAACACTTATTGTGGAATGCAAATTCCTAACACGTGCAGTTCACCTACAAAATGTCAAAATCAATGCTAAACTTGTCGATGGAGATAAGATTTGCACTAGATTATGTTATGCTAAATTGCCACTGCTTATTCCTTGTTCTCTCTCTTTAGAGTGTTCGTCAACAGAAGCTTGGCAATGGAGAAGATCAAGTGCTTTGGCTTTGATATGGATTACACTCTAGCGGGTAAGTAGTTCATAACACCCTACCCTGACCCATAACCACCCAGTACCATCATCGCATATCACTATGCACCATGCTGTGGACATTGGCTTCTGATGGCATAGCAACCTTTCTGCCTGTAAGGATTCTTCTGCTTTTTGTTGCGTGAAGAAAGAAGAAGAGCAGAGCTTCTTTGGCACACCTTGATAAGAGGGGATCAATCTATTAGAAAGACGGATGAAAACATTCTGTGAGTGGCATTTAGATGTGGATTGACTCTGAGTACAGTATCTTGTCAGTAGTTTGTCAGTCTTGGCATTTGGAAAACAAAACCTGAGATGCTTGAGTTCCTTTGACCTCACATGTTTGGCATAGATTTGCCAAATTCTTTCTACTTGACTCCATATTTGGGAAAGACGAAAATATTAGACTAAAACTGCAGCTTGTTTTTGCAGAATATTATTTTGGGATTTTGCCAGTGACACATATAGCATAGAAAAGAAGAGCGTAGATCTTTAAACATTTGCCGGACTTTGCAATAGTTTGGCAACATTAGCCTTCAAAGGTTTTACAACCAGACCAAAATAGGGTGGGTGAGCATAGTTTCCAGGGTGGAGACAGAGATGTTCTCTTTTAAACTGACCAACAAAGGACAAAAAATGCTCCATGTCACCTCTGTATCTAGACCCCTGTCTAGCTTGTACAGTGCGAGTGCGTCCACCATTGACTCAGCTCCGTGGCATGATGGCTGTCATCTCTATAAATACAATTCCTGACTTTCAGAAGCAGGTCATGTCTGATTTAGCAGAGGCTCTTATCCAGAGAGACTTACAGAGTGCAAGATCGGAGTAAATGGCAAAAACCCTGGTCAACAAATGACAATTAAGTGCTACAAAGTAACTACAGTAGGATAACAGGTAAACGTCTAACTTAGCATCTGTCTAAACAACTTATCTAAATAACATTCTTAGCATTTGTGGACTAGCAGCAAACAGTATGTATGATGTGAAGTTGCGTTTACTCATGGATACCGTTTACATTGCTGGGAAAAACAATTTGACACATGTTGACAAATGGGGGTCCCTGGCTGGCACAACATCTTTACAAATGGGGGGCCTGAGACCAAATACATACAGTTTAAGTTTGGGGGTCCTTTACATTAAAATGTTTGGGAACCACTGAGGTAGAGTCTGAAGAGGTGAGTTTTCAGACTGCAGTCGCTGTCTGGCCCACCACTCCCATCACTATCCCCTTTCCATGAGATTTAATGGGCACTCAGGTGTTGACAAGACATGTCTCTTTTTATGGACACTCATAACCAAGTGATAACGTTTACAAGGAGTGCGGCTATCGTGTCTCTCTGCACTGCTTCTGGGTCTCAAGCCTGCCACCGCTGCACGGCGCACCGGGGAGGTAGCGTGTCACAGAGCGGCCGTTGCCAGACCACCATTTATTGTCAATATCCTGCCGTTTGTTTTAACCCATTTAGACCGGGAAAGCATCTGTCATTTTTTTTTTTTTTCATTTCTTTGGCTATTGAAAAAATGCAGATATACAAGCTCATAGAGCGGCACCGAGTGCCACGCCATGAGCTTGTGCAAATTTTTGAAAATATATTTTTTCAAGCGAACATTTGTAACTCAAATCTTTGCTTCTGGGGGGGGGGTCCCTGAAACAAAATATTTTTAGATGGGGGTCCGCGATCAAATACATATAATTCTGGGGGTCTTCTTGACATGAAAAAGTTTGAGAACCACTCAACCACTGATATTATAGCAACATAAGGTTTCAGAAACCTGTTTTAGAAAACATTTGTAGATGCAGTTGCCGGATTGAATGGGTTAAGGCTTGGCTAGGGTAAACACGCTTCTCTAATTTGGTTTAGTTTTGTCTTTTCTTTTGTCACTAGTTTTGTCTGTAACCATTTAAGCCCATTTTATATTATACAACGGGGTCGCATGGTGAAAATAGCCAATCTACAAGCTCACAACGCCTTGCGATACCTTGTGAGATTGCAGATCTGCTATTTTCCTCTATTTCTCAAAATCTTTGAACATATTTTACGTATAATTACATGCCTAAATTAGGGACTCCAGGTTGAAAGTGATTTATACAAGCCTGCCTTGTGCCTTCCACATGTAATCACGACTTGGTTGGTTCATTTTAAAATACTAGACCGGGCAC
>NC_137604.1:28090892-28128392 GCF_963280865.1 Gymnoscopelus braueri
GACACGTTGTTTACCTTGTGTCACTGTTTGTGGATTATACCTTACATAATTTAGAACTAAAACTGATCTGTGCTGTAACATCCATCCACCCCATACAGACACTCTAAGCACTAGACTTGTGAGAGTATAATTATCTAGCAAAAGACCTTTCAGGGATACGAGGTAACTGATAGCTGCAGTTTGGGGTGCGAGCTCCCTCAGCATCTAGGAGACGTATGCTTGTGGGGATGCACATGCTGTCAGTGAAGTGTCAGTGCGAGAAATACGAGAATGTGTGTACAGAAGGGGAGCAAGGGCCCCAATAAAATGTAGAGAGCCAAGGACATTGCCAAGCAACCGTGACCAGCCTCCCAGTTTACACACAAAAAACACTGAAAAGATTAAATTTCTCAGGCATAGACTTTCTCCCCCAGCTCTAACACTTTGTAATCACATTTTTCTACTTTCATTAAAGATGGTTTTCCTATGGAAAAATAATACACAGATGCTCTAGGAGTCAAATCTGAAATGATCATTTAGGACTAGAATGTCTTAAATTAAATGCATCCGTTTCAACAATGATTTTTTGCCAAGCTTATTTTTCAAGTGTCTTGCTGGGGACCAGGGTGATTTCAGTAAAAAAAAAAGAAGAAAGAAGAGAGAAAACATCGGATTTTATTTCTATTACCAACAAACCGCAAAAACATGTATGAACTGATCTCTGTAACCGTGGAAGTTGAATGCTGTTTGCAATTCATCTTCATTTAGCCACGCAAATGGCCATTGCAAAAAATCAAACGCCAACAACACCAACTACCAACTAACAAAAAAACCTTGACCGACTAAAAGAAAAACAAAACCTAATTCTCTATTTAGTTTTAATGCCAATATTTTGGCTAAACTGTAAACTATATATAAACTATATAAACTAAAAACACATACATCTTTCACATTTTCTCATTTTCCCATTTTCGGTTTCAGTAAACTACAATAACCTAGCTGAGAACGCCCAATGTCCGTGATGTTTTAACACTGAACCTCGTAATTGGTTATGCCCTGAAAAAGCTACATGTTATGTTTGCGGTGAGTGTAAACTGGAGCTAATAAATCTTTGGTCAATCTTTGTGACAGAGCCGATACACCGCTGTAGTTATTGTGTAATGAACCAACTGCCTGAGCCTGTGTGATATCCAGTCACACTTTTTGTTACAGGCTACAGTATATATCCTAGGTAGCTTTTATTGTTGTGTATACTATGTTTGGTGAGCAAGTTGTACGGAGCTACTGTAGAGTAGACATGGCCAAAGCTCTTCCAGGGACAGAGTCAGGAGGGCATCCCTGTGAGCGGAAGAAAGATGGAGAGAGTGATGATAGCGAAGGTGACAGAGGGGGAATAGCTCTCAAAATAGATGTCTTTATAGTGGCTCAGAGCTTAGAGAGGGCTAAGGGAGGTGGAGGGAATGGGATATTTGCATGGAGGAATCTGGTCTTGCATGCTGGTTCTGGGCACTGAGCCCAAACTCTCTGTTAACTTGCTGGGAGACTACGGGAGGGTGGGGGGTGTTGAACTGCAAAAAGTACAACCGATGTGACTAGTATAGAATACATTTGCTCACGACAAGATCCTATAGCCTTCCTTCCTTGGTATAACTTGCACGGGAATGTATCTTTGGGTACATAAAGTGCGCATTCAACATGTTCTAGGATATCATATAACCTACAGTACAACTATACACTGCACCACTGCATTGGAAATAGACACAGAAATGGATGCTTCCCTATTTGTCCTACAGTGCTGTTATCCCTCCAACTGTCCTTCCTCCAAGCATCATGTACGAACATAACAAGGGCCTGCCTTCACCCACCATGAAACTAGAAAGCAGGCAACAACACCATCATCATCATGCATTCTATATTAATAACATCTGGCATATTGTCGCTGTCGGGCAGAAACCTTGTGTATATCTGTATTCATATTTCCTATTTTCTTTCATAAATAAATGCCCTATTTTATACTACAAAAATAGCGGAAATAGCAGATCTTCAAGCTCTGTGAGCATGTAGATCTGCTATTGTCCGTATTTAAAACAATTCTTGATCTATAATGACATGCCCAAGATTGGGATGCCATGCCAGGTTGAACGTGTTTAGGTCTGTCTGTGGGTTTTATAAATAATTGACCAATTAGAAGTATCAACAAGAGCTTGTGACTAAATAATAATTACATTGCAATTGTTACACAGGTTCTTTTTCCATTTCTTAAAAAGTAACAGTTTTTGACCTACACATTTTCTGTCTTGACAGCGACGATACTCTTTCCAGGGTCAGATAGCATTTTAATCCTCTGCCAGTCTCTCTGAACTTTGCATCATCTGTATTTTTATTTTATGCACCTGCCACTGGTTTACTGTTGGCTCAGTGTTTGGGTGAAATATCTGGTTTATTTTGAGAGTGGTGATGATGGCTCTTTGTTTCCTGAAATGTCATTGGTCACTTCGGGGCTCATTAGAGTTGCTGCTGAAAGTTTCAGCAAGCTACTTTTTCACGCCGGATCCTGTTTCTCTGTGGATTAGCTCACAGGACATTCAGGCCCTTGTTGATACCAGGGAGATGTGTGTATCAACATGTGTGTGTGTGTGTGTGTGTGTGCGTGTGCGTGTGTGTGTGTGTGTGTGTGTGTGTGTGTGTGTGAGTGTGAGTGTGATACAGTATGTCCGTGAGCAAGGTGTTGTCATAATATTGTAACCTCCATTACAGATTTTCAAGGGGTGAAGGCACCCTTACAAAAGTCACATGTACAGGTTGTGCAACTGTTTGTCAGGATAAGGCAGACTGTCTGAACTGTAGGTCAAACATAACAAAACCCACAGTTTGCCATGGGACAATATATGACACAAGAATGCGTTTTTGCACAGTATTTCTATAACTGTTATTCATCAAATGGCAAATAAGGTATGCAGTGTTAGATCAGCTATCTCAAAGACAATATACAGTAAATAATATAATGGCTGACCCTATTGCTTCATAAGATAACATTTTATCATTTTAAAATGCATATCATGATATGATAGTGGCTGCACAGAAACACTAGTACCAAGACTATTATAATTACTGAGTAAGATTTTAACCATACTTTTCACAATCCTTCAACATCTTCTATTGATACAGTATCATAGGTGAAGATGACTGAGAGTTTTCTACTTTGTTACAATACTATCTAGTTTAACCCTGTTGTATGTGTGTTTGCCTGTGCGTTTCAGTGTACAAGTCACCAGAATATGAGTCGCTTGGCTTTGAACTGACAGTGGAACGCCTTGTCTCCATCGGTTACCCCCAGGAGCTGCTCAGCTTCGTCTATGACCCCTCATTCCCCACCAGGTCAGAACAATCACAGATACACACACCCTAAAGCTGATGATGATATCTGATTGTCAGGGTATGTTACTGTGTTTACTTTATGTGGGGCGCTTATGTGGGGCTTATCTCAGAAGCATGACTTCACAGACCAGTAAGAAAGAAGGAGGAATTCTCCCACACACTCTCTTAGTTAGCAACACATAGAGACATAAAAGCCTTTCTGCACTCAAGCAACATGGCTAAGATATTTGGGTCAGACACTGTGGAGTTGACCTACATATACGGGGAAAGGGAACGGTTCGTACAGAACTAGCTTGGTGGGAATTATCTGTAGGGTTGTTGTGATGAAGCCCAGAATAGGGGCATTAGGGTTCATTAGACTTACCTTACTTTACAAAGTTACAAACCTTTCGTTATAATGTAAGAAGTGGTATACAAATTCTGTTTCCCCCCCCCCCCTTTTCTAACATTCAGAGGCCTTGTGTTTGATACCATGTATGGGAACCTGTTGAAGGTTGATGCCTATGGCAACATCCTAGTCTGTGTCCATGGTTTCAACTTCCTACGAGGGTGAGTTAACCAACAGTAAATACAAAATTGTTTTACAAATAGACCATAGGTAATACCTTCTTTTGATCAGCCATTACACAAAGCCTACACAAAGCCTTCAGTAGACGTTTCTCTGATTTTAATGATTTTTCGACCTTTTTCAGTCCTGAAACAAGGGAGCTATACCCAAATAAGTTCATCCAGCGAGATGACACTGAACGCTTCTATATTCTCAACACTCTTTTCAACCTGCCAGGTAAGTCAATAAACCTGATCAGAAACTGCATGGTTACATTCAAGACAGGTTCAAACAAGTAGGTGCCTCTCCCAGTATATGCTTATACAGCATCTTTTTTTTTGCCATTAGTTAACCCTTTTTCTCCCCAATTTAGTCGTTATGCCAATTAATTCCTCCCCACCCACATTTCTGTGTGTTGTCACTGCTGTTGTACCCTACTGGTTCACCTGCCAGTAAGGAGCCCCCGCCGGGAGGACGTAGCACCTACGTCCCACTCCTCCCGCCCAACACTCCCTGCTGACAGGTGCCGCCCCAGCCCGTAGGAGTATGTATGTGCAGTGACAAATATCACCCTCCCCGCCCGACTTCCCCCCCCCCCCCCGAACAAGTAAGTGTGTTCGTATAGACGCACGAGAAAGCCGGATGCACCGCGGTGGATTTGAACCCCTAGACTCCGCGATGGTGGGCAGGTACTTTACCACTTCACCACCCGAGCGCCCTGAACCTGCATTAATAATAACCTTTTTTTATTTAATGATCTTTCCTTAGAAACCTACCTCTTTGCCTGCCTAGTGGATTTCTTCTCCAACTGTGACAGATATGCAAGGTAAGCAAATGCTAGCCATACTACTTTTACTTGCGCTAAACAGATTTATGGACATGGCACGGTGACACAATGACAAAACAGTGCCAACCCAAATAAGGTGATGAGACAGCCCTACAGCATGAGGGCCCAGCTGTCATAATTACTAAGCTTAGATGATTATCCTAAAAATGTAATGGATTTCAATGGATATTGTATTCCTGATTAGTACACGACTTCAATCTGTGAACCCTTGTACTGTTCAATTGCTATAAAGATAAGTAATTCATTTCTCATCCTAATCATAGAAATGCATGTATCCCCCCCCCTGACTGTATTAGCAATACAGATACACAATAAATGACTAATCACTAAGAATTTAGCATTTATTATATGCTTTGTGACTTTCTAATCTTCAGATTAGTTTTGAGATATAGCCTGTTTGTATGTAATCTGGATTGGAATGGCTGCATGTTCCTTTGTCCTCTGAAACTTGGCTGTTGGTCTTTTAGGGGGAGAATGCTTTCCTGTTTGGCTGGGGACCCCTCCAACAAGGGAAGACTATCCCATTTAAAAGCAAACAAAAAAACATGTGTTTTGAAAATGGCTAGTGTTTTGTAAAGCTGAGTCCCCTCCTATGGCTGTGTGTGCGCGTGCGTGTGTCTGTGTGCACACGTGTGTGTGTGCGTGTGTGTGTGTGTGTGTGTGTGCGTGTGTTCCCTCGTCATCTCCCCCAGCTGTGAGACGGGCTTCAAGGACGGTGACCTTTTCATGTCCTTCAAGAGCATGTTCCAGGATGTCCGTGATGCTGTAGACTGGGTGCACTTCAAGGTGACGTATTGTGACGTACTGAAGCATTGTGCCATTTTGTGTGATTCTGGATTCACTTCAACACCAAAATACCAAAAACACATGCGAGTAAACCCGCCAGTGTGCCTCTGAAATTGGCAATTTATCTGAGCGTCTTCTCCAAAACAGGACCCTTAACCACTTAAACCCCTGTAGTCTTAGAGAACTGGACTTGAGTTACAACTGTACTTCTTACATTGTGTTTTTTTTTTAAATATTTTTTTGGGGGCTTTTAATGCCTTTATTTAGAGAGGGACAGGGAAAGTAGGCTGACAGGAAATGGGGAGAGAGATTCAAGTGGTTAATGTTTCCTATTTTTATTTTTTTTACCAATTAAGCCTCAATTATACTTTATTGTACGATGATTAAGCACAGCAAAAATGGCTGATCTAAAATGTGACTCATTGTGAGCTTGTAGATTTTCTTTAATTATTTGACCAATTTTGAGAATTTTGGACCTACCATGACATGCCCAAAATAAGGACACCAGGTTGAAAGTAGTTACATTATGGCCGTATTTGACATTTTGTGTTGCAGGGTACTCTCAAGGTGAAGACAGTAGAGAACCTGGAGAAGTATGTTGTGAGAGATGTAAGTACTAAGATGTGGTACAATTGCTTGTACTCTGAGCTGTGGATACATTGCTAACAAGTAAGACGCGCGAACGCGGTAAGCGAACGCCAAAAAATAATGAAATAAAATATTTTAAAAAAAAGTAACCAATAAAAAAAAAAAATAATAATCCAAAAAAAATCTGCGTTAAAAGGAGCATCTTAGAAAAATACAAATTCCCAAAAAAAAAACTTTTAATGTTTTTGAACAATTCAACAAAGTGTTTGAAGTGCCTGTTTCACCCACTTCCGGGGGGCGGAGCCAAAATCCGAGCCCGAAGTATTTGTTCGTAGACCCCCACTTAGGGGGGGTAGAAAAAGTTTCGGAGCGATTCGGGCACTTTTCATTTAACATGGGGTTTCAATGGGGAGTTTTTAGGAGCCTTCTCCGGGGCGTGGCTTCCGGGGGAAGGGGCGGGCTTAAACGCAACCTTGACAGGTGTGTTCAGTTTTCAAAGACCTTTCATTTGATGTATGGTACGTCTAAATTGGACATTTACTTATCTCAGAGGAGCTGCACACAGGCAGTGCACACAGAGATACAGACAGACAGAGACACAACCCAAGCAGAGTTACATAGTAAGCTCCACTTGGCTTCGCCGCGCCTCCTTCCGCGTTCGCAATAATCATTGGACATTGCAGATTCACATACACTTTTGTTTGTGGTTGTCGTTCTCTTTTTCTCTTTTTTCTCTTTTTATTTCATTCTTTCTGCTCTGTGTTTAACTCTCTCTCTCTGTCTTTCTCGCCCTCAATCAGGGAAAGCTGCCTCTTCTCCTCAGTCGAATGAATGAAGTTGCCAAGATCTTCCTGGCTACCAACAGTGACTACCAATACACTGATGTGAGTATGTATTCTGTTGCTGTCAGACAAGACTGCTGAAAAAGAATATATATATGTGGTTTGAAACTTTTGATGGGGGGGGGTGATAAACATGTCAGTGGATCGCTTGAATAATGTTCTAGAAAACAGCTGCACATCCAGTGACGTATTTGGCAGGATTTATTGCTGTTACTCCCCATTCCACATCCAGAGGCTTTTCAGTTGAAATTTTGCTTGTGTTTGTTTTTCTTCATAGAAAATCATGACCTACCTGTTTGACTTTCCCCACGGCCCAAAGGTGAGAATAACTTTAAGTGACTCTTTTTCTGCTCTTGTTTGGTAAATAATGGATCATGTTGCATGCATGCATGTTTTGCATATTTTCACAGTTCGACAGTTCGAAGCCCAATTTATAGATTCATATTGTTGTGTTCATATTGCATGCCGAACATGGCTGAACTACAAGCTTGCGGCGCGTTGTGAACTTGTAGATCGGCTATGTTCGCCGCGGGACACTGTCGTAAATTAGGCATAAGACATTATAAGCTTATTTTTGCCTTATTGTTTAATGAGTGATTATGCCCACTGCAGCATGGCACTGCCCACCGGCCGTGGAAGTCCTACTTTGACTTGATCCTCGTGGATGCCAGGAAGCCTCTGTTCTTCGGGGAGGGCACAGTGCTCAGACAGGTGGACACGGTGAGCAGGAACCACACACCATCAGACACACACACACACACACACACACACACACACACACACACACACACACACACACACACACACACACACACACACACACACACGTATACGCACTAAACACACGCAGCTGCCCAGAACACCATGCCCCCCCAAAAAAGCACACTGTGCTCCTATGCATGAGCGATGGTTACTTTGAACTCGATACTTTACTGATTCGTTTACAGGAGTTAAATAGGGTGAATAGAACGAGAGCAGAACAGAAACATATCATGACAGAAATACAAAAGAAACATTTGAAATGTAATCTAATACATAAACTAATCAATCCATTTAAAGACATGATTTTTGGCATAGCGCTTGGCTAAAACATTTTCTTTAAATGAGATGAGCTTCACGTGTGACCATGAAACTTGATTTTGTTTTTGCTTTGTATTTTGCCACGGTCTCTCCCTTTAACTATATCATGCATTTCCTGTCCATTTCAGGTATCAGGGCGACTGAAGATAGGGACCTACACAGGGCCACTGGCACATGGCATTGTCTATTCTGGTGGTAAGACTAAAACACATTGATTGTTTGTATGTAACTGACCACACAACTGTTGAGTTTAATGTAAAAGGGTAAATGGTGCATTTTCATAGTATCATTATCCAAAGCGCTTTACAATGTGCATTAGATTCACCCATTCACACACTAATGACAGAGGAAACCATGCAAGGCACAGCTCAGGGTCGAGGACACTTCAACACTATTAGTGGGTGTGGGGGGTTCCAATCGGGAGCATTCTAATTAAAAGCTTGTAGATGAGCTTGTAGATCGGCTACTTTAGCTATTTCCCAAAATGATGGGGGAAAATATTATTTTGAAATGTGTTGCTTATTTATTTTTTTTCCTATAACAACATGCCCAAAATTGGACACCAGGTTGAAAGTGGTTAAATGCATTGTGTCCAGTAATGTTCTTAACCCATTCAATCCGGGAACGCATACTGTGTCATTTTAGATTTTTAACTATAACCATTATTTTCTACTTTGGGCTTTAAATATATATATATATTTTTTTTACTTATGTTGCTATAATATCAGTGGTTCTCAAGGACCACCCAAAATGATATGTATTTGTCCACGGACCCACCCATCTCAAATAATTTTGTTCCAGGGACCCCCAGAAGCAAAGACTTTAGTTAAAAATGTATTTATATGCGATTCACGACTTCTTAAAAAAAAAAAAGCAGATATACAAGTTCATAGTGCGGGTGCTATGAGCTTGTATTTCTGCTATTTTTGAATAGACAAAGAAATCTAAAATGACACAGATGCTTTCCCAGTCTTTAATGGGTTAATCTCCCCTATTGCCAGGCTCTTCAGACATTGTATGTGATCTACTGGGGGCCAAGGGTAAGGACATAGTCTACATCGGAGACCACATCTTCGGAGACATCCTCAAGTCCAAGAAGCGCCAGGGCTGGAGGACCTTTCTGGTCATACCCGAGCTGGCCCAGGAGTTGCATGTTTGGACCGACAAGAGCTGTGAGTCTGGATGCACCTACATACACACAGACATTGACTTTCCAGATAAACTGCGTACAACAAGCAAATCAAATTATTAAATGTTGTTAAATGCAATGTCAGAACTCATATTCACTCGCATGCATATTTACTCAGCCACATACACACAAACATGTTTGCATGCAAATATACAGGTGCACACATGCCAATGCAAGATGTGATTAAAGATTAAACTTGAATGTAAAATGGAAACCTTTGTGATGATGTGCGGGGAGAGAGATTCACTGTGCCTTCCATATCGTTCACAGCTTTATTCGAGGAACTGCAGGGGCTGGAAATTTTCCTGGCTGAGCTTTACAAGTGAGTAGGACCAATCTTTTAACTGTTTCCCACCTCTGACCCAATGATCCTCTCCTATCCTATGCCAATCATTGAACCCTTTTTTCTCTCTGCACTATCAGTCCAGTATGTGCGTGTGCGTGTGCTAGGGCTTTCACCAACTAGTCGACTAGTCAACTAGTCGACTATTTTTTTTTTAATGCCATAGTAATGGCCCATCTTACTATTATTATTATCCTCCTGACTTAATTTTTTATCAAAAGGGGGTCAAAAGTATGCCCAATAAAATATTGGGCAATGGGGATCCTTGGAGACGCTGCTGTGGTGCTGTGCTGCTGTGCCAGAAGCGCTTCCCTTAAAACGCCATAAAAATAAGGGCAGGAGGATAATAAGATAATAATAATAGTAATATAGTAGTAGGATGGCATTAAAACAATGCCCCCCCTAAAAAATAAGTAAATAAATAAATATATATATATACATATTTTTAGTCGACTACCACTGGGTCAAATTAGTCGACCTGTAAAAATCTCTAGTCGTGAAAGCCCTAGCGTGTGCGTGCGTGCGCACGCATATGTGTGTGAGAGAGAATAACCTTTTTTTGCCAGCAGGGTAAAGTCTAAAGTGCAGGCAACTTGATAACTGGTTTCACTAAGGTCTATTTATAACCTATTACAGCTCCCTGCCTTTTTGTTTAGTACGCTGATGTCATTGACACTCTTCGTTTCTTGCTTCGTCTTTGTCCCTGATCCCCTCTGCTAATCCTCCTCTAGGCATCTGGACAGCAGTAGCAATGAGAGACCAGACATCAGCGCTATCCAGAGAAGAGTCAAGGTACAACAAAATGCCCCACTGCCATGTTTTGATGTTGTTCTGTAGTCCAAAGTATTGGCACACTCAGCTCAAAGGACTTAGATTAATACCGGTTGCAGATTCTAAACAATATATAAATCACAAAATGAGCATCCGCACCTCACAAATAAGTTTCAAGGTTTTAAGGCTTAAAAGCAAAACAAGGGTCTGAAAGCCTTTCTAAAACTTTCTGAAAGGCTGACAAAGGCCTTCTGACTTTCGTCAGCATTAATGAAGGCCATACGAGTCAAAACGCGTTTGTTTTGTGACTGCTGCTGCGACGCATTAAAGCTTTAAAGCGTGTTTTGTGAGTGCGGATGTTCCTTTTGTGATTATTGATGCTGTTACAGCCGTCATGGTGATACAACTCCTTTTTATGTTCCATGCAATTGATGACCTCTCCCTGATTGTTGTCTGATATGTTCTTTTGTTCTTTTATTGACAAAGATCAGAAAATACAGTGACAGGGTTTAAGACACCCCCCCAACTCACTCAGATAATACTGTATTGAATGCCCACTGTTTAGAGAGTCATTACAGGTGGTGGGGGCTCATAACAGCTAGAAACTATCATATCGAAAGTACGTCCTTACTCACCATAGTAGATTATTAGCTAAATGGCTGGAAGATCAAATTTAGCTATGGCATACTTTTTAAACTATGCCTCACATTGATTGAATATTTTTAGACACATTTTCATTAATTCCATTAATTATTACATTTATTTATGTACTTTTTCCCCTGTGTTCGGGTATCTCAGTTGGTAGAGCACTCGCCTTTGGACCACAAGGTTCTGGGTTTCGATCCCGGGCACCGCCAACTCAGCGTATGAGTAGCACGGCGGTAAGTACTGGGAGCTGATGGTAGGTGTGGTACTCCACCTCAGCAATCCATCTCCCAGGGGTTGTAAAGGAGATAGACACCCTTGTTGGTTGGCTGATACCGACAATAAGCCACCCCAACTTTACTTAATACATTTTTCCAGGAAGTCCCATTGCGATACAAATTCATTTTACAAGGGAGACCTGGGCCAACATGGCCTTGACATCATAGGAATTATCATTGTAAAAAAAAACACTCTCACAAAGAGTCACTTACAAACTAGAAACATTTAACAAAGAAGACAAACCGATCAGTACTATGAACAGCCAACAACAAATGACTTAATACACACAAAGACTTATCTTTGTAGCAGAATCGGGTACTGAAATAAAGGCAGGAAGTGGTTAGAGCATCTCAGAGATAAGGCGTTCAGCGGAGATTCAGCTTGTCCTGAAGCTTACCACATCCTCTCTACCTCTTCCGTCTCCTTCAGAAAGTGACCCATGACATGGACATGTGCTACGGTATGATGGGAAGCCTTTTCCGCAGCGGCTCCAGACAGACCTTGTTTGCTTCCCAGGTGATGCGCTATGCCGACCTGTATGCTGCTTCCTTCATCAATTTGCTCTACTATCCCTTCAGCTACCTCTTCAGAGCTGCACATGTACTGGTACGTATGATTCTCATGTTGAATCACAAATCATGGACACCACGTCATCATATCTTATTACTGGTTCCAATACCTCTGAACTTCTACACAGTAAAAACTGTTACTCTGCGAAAACTTTGGGGAAATCGTCGAAGTGCCGCCACGAAGTGCAATCAACAGCATGGAGGGTGGGGTGTACACACACAGACACACACAGGGGTTTTGTGAATTTATCACAGATTCGTATTATTATATAAACCTTTATTACTATAGCATGCAGCCATAGCACTTGGCGGGACGTAAACAATAACAGCAATCAATGGCGTGTGAGAATTCTCGTATAGTATGAAACTGAGAGAACAGCCAGCACACAGTAAATGTCCTTTTCCGAATCATTCGCGAACGACCCAACACTGGCAAGCTGATAGCTTGCCTATCTTGTGATCTCTTGTTCCTATTTTTTCCCTCATCCTCACGATCTCACCGGCTCTTGTCTCTCGTCTGTGTCGTTATTTTGGCAGGTAAATCCTTCAGTGGTGTGAGCATAACATGTATAAAACGTTTCTGTGATTTATTTTGGACTTTAGATAGACATCTATGTCTATCTATCGCTGATTTCCAAATGCCCCCCCCCCGCCCCCCCCCCCCTACTACTCCTCTCTTCCCACATTAGAGCACAGCGAGTGCCCAAAATACCAAACATACCAGGAAAAACTCACCATGTCAATTCGCCCGTTCGTTGCACATGTCACGCCAGTAAATTAGGGCCCTCAGAGTGAAATTGACGCGATAGATTTTACTTTGCTTTTACTGAACAACTAGAATAAGGTCATTAGACACACAATAAATTGTATTGAACATCCTACTTTCTGAAAATGGTACATGGCCATATGTATTTTTTTAAATTCAATATAATTTCCAAACCAGAAAATATGAGTCTGAAATAAGTTTGTGGAATACAAGCAGGACAACACGAACAAAAGACTCTAAAGATATTATGGTCACGATCCCATTCTCTTTTGTCATCCTCATTTATTTTGCCCTCCCTCCCTCCCTCCTCTCCCTCTTCCCAGATGCCTCATGAGTCAACGGTGGAGCACGCCCATGTAGACATAGACATAGAGTCACCCATGGCCACGCGCAACCGCACCCACTGCAGTGACTGCAACGAACTAGAGTGCAAGCGCAGCCAATTGACCCGCTCCATCAGTGAAATCAAGCCCCCCAATCTATTCCCCCTGACCCCCCAAGAGATCACTCACTGCCACGATGAGGATGATGATGAAGAAGAAGAGGAGGAGGAGGAATAAGTAGGAAGACGAGAAGTGAGCCATATCTGATTCCTGCCTTTGCAAGTTTTCCTAATGGAGGTTGATGTCGCTCAAGAGCGAGACAAAATTGATTGGCCCTGTGAGGCATATTTCCGTAATGAACAAGTGATAGGAAATTTGGGTGGTTTTGGATCTCTTTTTTTATATGGAGATTTATGTAGAAAAAAGAAACAATATTGTTCTGATAATTTCCGAAGTATAAAGGACCAAGAGTTGGGCTTAAAGTTCATCTGTCAGTGTGTGACAATGTGCATGCTTGGTCCTCTAAAATCACACAGTTGCCCCTGCTTTCCTAGTTTTATTTTTGGGTAGATGTTTTATTTTATTTTATTAAATCTTTGCGATGAAATATTATTTTAGCAGACCTCTGAAAAAAATATAAGAAACAATCTTTCTTGAACTGACTCTTTTAAAAGCTCTTAGGGATGTACTGTAACAAGTTTTAGTTACATTGTAGGCCAACAGTGTAGACAGTATACTATAGGGGTGCAACGGTTAATCAGACTAATCAACGTTTGAGCATCGAAAAATAATGCATTTTAATAAAAATAACCGATTTTTGGGGAAACAAAATGATAGGCGGAAAGTGTCCAAATTAGTGAAAATAGCCTATCTACAAGCTCACACACGCTGCTATGTGTTGTGGGCTTGTAGATCGGCTATTTTGGGGGTTTATTCCCACGATAAAGTGGGCTTAATCGATTTAGTCGATTATAAAGAATCCGTTTTTCACATTGATTCGTTGGTATACAAAAATAAAATGAAAAACATATCCAAAATAACATGCTTCTCGATTATTCAATTAATCAAAAAAGTTATTGATAGAATAATCGCTAAGCACATAATCGGTAGGTGCAGCCCCAGTATACTGTAGATTGAATTTGTACTGTAGTTCCACAGCAGACTTGCCTTGTCAAGAACAGTATGTACTTTATGACTTCTTGTTGCTGTAAACCCTTTTGAAATGAGAAACACACTTGACTTCAGCCTTCTTGCCATGGCGCTGAAAGTACATGCATATTATATTGAGCTATTTGAACGCTGGTTTTCGCATTATGCAAACAATGGTCCAATTTCCATCCTATTGTGTTTTATTTTGTTTGTTTTTCGTCATTGTAGAAGAATACGTGTGTGTGTGTGTGCGTGTGTGTGTGTGTGTGTGTGTCAGTCAGTCAGTCAGTCAGTTTGCCAAAGTAGACTTGTAGCATCCAGAATGATTGTAAGCATAAGAATCTCTTGTTCTAGCTCAAACACAGGATGTGTGTGTAGATTTGGGTGATCCAAAGCACAAGTCTGATTGTGGATGTTTATGCCCGCGTTGAGACAGATCAATAAAGCATTTTGTATAAAGTTTGGTTAGAGGAACACAAATTGTGATGATGAGTGCGTGGTTCAACTGACATTTTGAAAGGAACTGGTAATATGGCCTGTTCATGGTCATTATGGAAACCTCGAAGTACAGTATGCTACTGTATTTAGCTATCCAGAGAATGGCTTCGGCCTTAGGCCTTCTCTTCACGTTTGCACTATGTAATGCAATGTACGATAAATAAGGTATGAAAACTTGTAATGGAGCTCTTTCTACAGCATGTGCACATAACATGCAGGGCTTCTTTTGCTGACTAAGCTCGGTTATTCAGGACGGTTGAAACATGATTTATTTTTTGGTTGTACATGATCAATGCCATGGCAAAGATTCATGATGTGAGAAGTGTTCTAGCTGAGGGTGTCTTTTTCTCTCTCTCTCACTCGCTCTCTCTCTCTCTCTCTCTCTTTTTTTTAACAAGAGCGTGTCATAAGAACAAGTGGCCTTGATTTGGAAAGCAGAATGTGCTTGTGGTGTGGTTCTTTATGTTATAGGTTGGTAGGTTGTACTGTATAAAACTTAGGCCTTGGCTCTGTCAGCTAATGTCAATCCTTTGGCTTTGGACAAGGCTACTAGGATGTGAACATCATTGAACTGACTCTTGCTTAGACCTTGATGTAGAGGCAAGGTTAGGCTGTTTTCTCTGCTCCTCTGTCCAAATAGGTGGGGTCACGCCTAGAAAAAGGCACTGGTTGTTAGCAGAGGTGAACAGGACAGGTATTAAGCTAGAGCAGTGATACTTTGTGGAGTAATGTGTACAGTATTCCAGAGGTGTTAGATTTCTACACACTGTGAGAAGAGTACCAGGTTCCGTACCAATAGAGTTATCTGTTGGAGTTAGGTTATAGAGTTAAGCCTAATTTCGATGTCATCGTGCGACTGCGTCGTTTGCCAAAAATGACCCATTATGGTTAGGGTTTTGCCGACGAGTTGTGAGTTGTAGATCGGCTATTTTCAGTGCGTGACACCGGTGTGCAATTAAGTATAGATCAGGCATGAATTAGGCTTTAAACATTCAAAATGTTTAGTACTTTCAGAACTGGAATGAAGATGTCCAGACGTAGAATCCGTAAACACTAAACTTCACGTTGGCTATTCCAGTTCCAACAAAACACCCTGAAAATATTGGAACTCAAATATTACTCAATGTAATCCTGGTAACGTCCACTTCTTCCTATTCCCATGTCATACCTCCTCAGTGGTAATAGTATGCACTAGTAGGACAAGATAACTGCCAGCAACTTGACTTCATGGAATCGATTACTTTTAAGTAGTTTTTTCCTTTGCAATATCAAATGTGTACTATGTTTAAAATTGTATCACTTTACATTTAGTAGTTCTGTTTTGTAATAGTTCTTAGATCGGTCTGTTGATTTGGGCCAATGATGGTAAGGAACTATTTGGGCTCTTTTGGTTTAGCTTGACGAGGGGTAGAAGAAGGAATGTGTCTTTGTTTAAGTTTAACCGTGGGTCTATGTAAAAATTTAATGAGTAGAATATAGTAGAGAGAATTATATTACAATAGTTCATTAGTTTTTTATATTATGTGAAATGTTTGTATTCCCAATATTGATTTTATGTTTTGAATATAAAATAACTGGATATGCTACTACCATACATGAGGCAGCTGCATTGCTCATAAGAAATAATTGGCCAGTAGCTTTTTGATCTCATTTGAAATGATTAATAGGAAAGGTTTGAACTGCTTTTCTGTGGAAGCACTGTGTCAGTTATTGTTTTTATCTTCTAGTACAGTGGATATGCATGTGCTCATTCTAAGGCTGACCAATACAAGCAAATCCAGTATGCCAAGGTTTAATGGTAGCCTTTGGTTAGACTTCTATGTGGAATAGGTCTTTTTATAGTGAAAGCCTTTGACATTTGCAGGGTGATTTGTATAAAAAGCAAACAAACAAATAAAAAAATGTCATCCAGTAAATGGCTTGCAGAGCAAAGCTCTTAAGGGAAATGTGAATAGCATGTCAATTACCGTAGATAAGAAATGGCACTTTTAATCAACACCGTTGGGAGTTTTATTTTATTTTTTCTAACCATGATTTTTTTTTATTACCTTGGTTTACAAACTTTACAGCATTGTAAATACACTTACCATATCCATGACCTTTTATTCAGTAACATTTGGCTAGATTGCAACAGTGGGTACAGCCCTATAACACAAATGCCTCTGACTGACTGATTAAGTTACACTATTGGTCAGCTCGTTGGTCTAACAATGAAGTCAATCGCAGAGCAATCGTCCCTCCAGGCTATGGGATGTAGTCTGTCCTAATACCTACCCTTTCTTTTCATCATTTGTCGCGGGGGCTGGCAGTGGTCGACTACATATCTCTGACTCTTGGTTCCATTCAGCCTGGATAATCTATTAATTGTCATGAATGATCAAACCTCTACAGGGACAACATGAAAACCTGAAAGTTACACCATTGAAGTTACACCGGCCGACCAAGCCATGCCCAAAAAGCAACCACATTAGAGGGTGCCAAACCTGTCATGCATTCAGTTATTTTAATTCAATAATCTTTTGTTTTGTGCACATTACTTTATGTTCCTTTGAACATATGTTTTGTTTCCAGATTTATTATACAGACTGTATATCTGGAAATTACATAAAAATGTACAATAAAACTTTAATTTTCCATAATAATGTGTTGTTTCTTCAATGACCTCTTTGTTTTTGTACAGTGAATACGAGTAGGAACCTTTTCATGTAATGTACAATGATGTTGGCCAAACACCATGTCATGGTGGATGAATTGCCATCACATTTTATTTAGTTCCACACAGAAGCCCTGCAGTATTAGCTTGCAAATCTATGCATTTTGACCTAACTAACTGAGGTACAGTAAATGAAGCTACAGGAATGACAAAACATTGTTGGCCATTTTACACCAAGATTCGATAAAGAAAGCAGGCAGGCTCTATTAGGTAAACATTTCAGCATTTGGGTTCAAATCTGGGGTAGAACAGAAAAGTACAGATTTAAGTGGGTAATTGTCTCCGCCAGGCCGAAGTCTGTGTCCAGAGACGTTTTCGCCCCTGTCCGTCCGTCTGTGTGTGTGTCCGTGTGTGTCCGTGTGTGTCAGTCCGTCTGTCTGTGAGCAGGGGGCTATTACACGAAAGGATAATTAAATAAGCCTGGATTTAAGTCAAATCCAGGTTTGACAAAGTCTGGTCCGAACAGCCTGGTTTTATTCCTTTCCATGAACACCAAGCCAGGCTGAAAAGGAGCGACTTTGTCGAGCTAGACCCTGTCAAGCCAGGCTGTGTCGAGCCAGGATGGTAAAGACAGGCTTCACGTATTCCTATAAAAGACCATGAAAGTCGATCCTTGAACTTGACCAATCATGGAGCCCAAAACCAGAGCAGCATTCTTCTCTGTGGCTGAACAGCAGCACTGCAGCAGCTCATGGAACAGTGGCGTTCCCAGGAATTACATTTAGGGCAGGCGAGATTTCATAGCACGGCACCGAGTGCCACGCTATGAGCTTGTAAATCTGCTATTTTTGAAAAATTAGACCCGCTGGTGGCATTTCTTCCTCTGCCTAGTGGGAATGTGCGTGTGAAATTTCACGGAAATTGCAAGCTGCATGCATAATTTGAGGCCTTTTGTTCAAAACGGACCAATCCTGCAAACTTTGGAAGCCAACCTTAGCCAATCAGGATGGAATATGGGAAATCGGACAAATCCGTGTTGATCACATGACTGTAGAGATACTGTGTACCAATTTGCATGATGTTTGGATAAAATCTGTAGGAGTATTAATGTCAAAAAATGGATTTTGTCCAAATTGGCCTCCTGGTGGTGCTATAACAGGCCCATGTGAAAAATGTGGGACAGAGTTCTGAATTGGCATCCAGGGAGTGTGTGTGCACAGTTTCGCAGCGACCGGGCCAACGGTGGTCTAGATTAGCTGCTAAAGGACAGATGTAGGGGGTGGCCATAGCTGAGTGGTTAGTGAGCCCGCCTAGGGAGCCAGAGGCCCTGGTTGCCACAGGTACGATTCCAGGCCAGGCCAGCAATGTGTCGATGAAATGAAAATTTTCCCTGAGCAAGACTCTTAACCCCTAATTGCTCACAGGCCCTCATTGGAAACAAGACCGCAAGGAGTTTAATGCACAGACTTGTTAAAGGAATTATCCTATCCTTTATGGACACACACGGACGGATGGACGGACACAGATTTTGTCCAAACACCATGCAAATTGGTACACAGTATCTCTATAGTCATGTGATATAGACGGATCTGTCAGATTTTTCATATTCCATCCTGATTGGCTAAGATTGTCTTCCAAAGTTTGCAGGAGTGGCCTGTTTTGAATAAAATGCCTCAAATCATGTGCTTCCCTGTCATCTATGGTGCTTCCTATGGTCCTTCCCTGTCATCTATGGTGCTTTCTATGGTGCTTCTATGGCAGTGGTTCTCAAACGTTTTCTTGTAAAGGACCCACAAATTGCTATGTATTTGACCACCATCTGAAAATGTTTTGTGCCAGGGACCCCCAGAAGAGAAGATTTGTGTAAAAAAAATATCTTTTTTTTTTTAGATTTCTCAATCTTTTACATGTGACGCGCTGTGAGCTTATTTTTTAATAGCCAACGTATACATGGATAAAGTGGTTAAATGATTGTGATGCTGTATTAACACATTTTTCTGGGGACCCCCTGGAGTCCCCAGACCCCACTTTGAGAACCACTGGTGCTTCCCTGTCATCTATGGTGCTTCCCTGTCTTCTATGGTGCTTCCCTGCCTTCTATGGTGCTTCTTATGGTGCTTCCCTGCCTTCTATGGTGCTTCCCAGTCATCTATGGTGCTTCTTATGGTGCTTCCCTGCCTTCTATGGTGCTTCCCTGCCTTCTATGGTGCTTCCCTGTCTTCTATGGTGCTTCCCAGTCATCTATGGTGCTTCCCTGTCGGTGCTTCCCTGTCATCTGACTCGTTTTGCACAAAATGCTACAAATCATGAACACAGCTCCCGATTGCTGTGAAACTTTGCACACACACTCACAGTAGTCGGCCAAGGAAGAAACTAATGTTTCACATTGGCCTCATGGTGGCAGCCCACTTAATGTTTTGGCCAATAACTCTTGAACCATATTGTACAATAAAACTTGTTTTCCCCAGATTCCTTGGATTCTCACTTTCCATATACAGTAGGCCCCAGCCACTTGCATTTTCTTCAAAACACATATTTTGCTACTACTCCTACAGATTTTGTGCAAAACACATTAACTCTGGGGTCATGTGTTCAAGATTTATAAGTTTGATTTTTCAGATCCCATTCCAAGTGGCTATGACTGCCTTCCAAAATTTGCGAGCACACCTTTCTAGTTCATAATGTATGTTTGTACGTTTGGGTCCCAGGGAACTACCAAATTTCTCTTTTGGGTCTCGATGGTCTGGTGTGATTGCATTCTTGAACGTGTAAAATGGAGTCCAGAACACTGAAATAAATAAACACTGAGGAATTTGCAGTGCAGTTCACCAATCATTACTGTATGTATGTAACCTAATCGACAGTAGAAGTTTCATGTGGAGCTCACACAGCGTTGTGTGAAACTTCTTTAGGAAGTCAACGAGAAACATTCAGATAAGTAGTATCCTAGACACAAGTAAATACATGTTACTCCATCACCAGTTATCTTTGTGTTAATCATTCACTTTTTATTGTACCACCAGTTGGAGGAGGCAAACGGAATATTGTCTTCAGGTTGTAGGAATACGGTGGTGGCATTAATGACCAGCGTGCATTACAGTAGCAGCATTTGGGTTGGACAAGAAACCGCAATATTAATAACAGAGTGGAAAGCACATCTAAGCGGGCCTAAACAAGCTTCTTCCACACAGCAAAAGAATGACATTTGTCAGTAATGAGGATATGAGCTGAGGATTGAGTGTGTGTACATGTGTGTGTTGTGTGATGTCCATCACTCACATTTACCACGTGACAATATTAACTCTGTGTGATGATCTGTACAATGGACAAGTCAGGGTTTCAGTTAGTTTATAAACCCACTTTTTTTTATTTCTCTCTTTGTTTTGAGACTTTAGAATTGTCATCTGTTAATGTATGTTTCTTGTTGTTATGCCTGGCACTACGATCCAGCAAGAGAAGTGGAGTATGAAGTGAAATACAACTACAATCGAATATCATCATTCATTGCTTATCTCTGGAATGATTGTCCCTGCAGAGCAGAGTTCACCTGATGCATAGGAACACGGTACAGTAAAAAAAAACAAATAATAGCAAACATAACTGCAAACATAGTCTATGTATATTATATTTCTGGATATTCAACACGGTCACTGTCATCAATGGAACGATTGCTCGTCCATGGATGCTGTCAACACAGCTGTCACACACACTGACATGTGTAAACAGTGACCACCAGTGGTTTTTAAATTGCACTACCATTTAAATGCAATCACATATAAAAAAAGAATGAGAAATCCCAACTGTATGACGTTGCTACTACAAATATGGTGACAGGAAAACTCCCTCAATGTACATAATGTTAACAGGCTGCATCTATGGAATATATTTCAAAAAATTCTTACAGCACTCACATGTTCCAGAGCTTGTAACTCCAATTAAAAACAAAAGAAAACAAGAAGTAAAATGCTAAAGTTAGGATCTATGCTGCTACAGGTATGAAGTAAACAGAATATTGTGCTAAAATAGGAATCACAAATACCACAGGTAATTGTCAAGCGTTAGCATAGATTTTAAAACCCATTTCTGTCTTTTGTCTGAGGTAATAACAATGTGGAAATTATTGTCGAAACATATTTCAAGAATAATTTCATTGTGAAAGAAATTAACATGCATACATATCTATTTAAGATAAAACAGTAAGTCTCTTCTTTAATAGTTGCCTATCTTTATACAGTACACCTGCAAAGAGCGATACTTTGAAGTTATTACAGATTTCCTTAGGATTTACTATTATTCAAGCCAGAATTATGATAGATTTAATGTGTGTTTACCAAGCGGAGTGAATGCTTTAAGTCCTGTTTCAGTCACATTATCTGATGTTAAATAAGTCAGCCTATACTGAATAAATGACCAGTCTATGCAAGCTCTGTAGAAAATAGCCTTTTAGTCTACATGTAAGCTCAACATGAGCTGGACGTGATTGAAGGAAGCCTGACACACGTGCACACGTTTCCACACAACATACTGTATGGCACACGCACAACCTGAAACTAAGCACACACGCACATGCACACACACATACACACAGTGGGAAACGATAGCTCTGTGTCATTTGTGGACATAATGTCGAGGTTGCTTTTTGTGAAGTTGATGATGCTCAACATGTTAGATGAGGTCATTAATACTGTGCAATTATCAAGTTTGATTATCTGTAAAATTGGTAACAATAAGAAACATAAAGCCTGATCTATCTTAGTTGTGCATCGCGTCTCGCACCGACAAAAAGACGATCTACAAGCTCACAATTGTGAGCTTGTAGATTGTTAAATATTCGGTGCAAGACACCAGCGTATAAAAGGATAAGTCAGGTACAACTCCACATTCATTTGTGCCGAGTCAGCACTTTCAATACAACCGCCCTCCCTAATCCCCTGAACAGTATCACAGACATGTCTAAATATTTTTTTAGGGGCCAAAACTCCCATATCAAAAGCATAACTGAAGCTGTGTTTGAGGTCAAAGGGTGTATGATCGTACATACAGCATGAGAGGAAAGAGAAGGCGAGAGAGAGATAGAGAGAGAAACACAAGGACAGAGGAAACACAAGGACAATTTTGCTTGTGGACGGTTGTGGCTTTTCAAAAAACAAAAAAAAACAAATATACACATACATACAGTACATCCATACAAATATATCTGTCAATTTAAAATACAGTGATTTTTTTATTATTATTATTCATAATCATCTTTTAAATAAATTGTGGTTCATTGCACTTTGTTAAAATAATTAATTATATGATTTATCTTAAAGGCAATAGTGTGATTCTTTTTTAAAAAGGTGAAAAAGATATTGTACCATAAGCCTGATTTAGGATAATAGTAAAAATAACAAGATCTGTAATATACATCTGTAAAGGACCCTCACCTATTCATATACATGAATGCATGTGCATCTCTACAGTATATATATGTTGCATGTCTTTTTGATATGACACGTGTACCCCACACAAACATCTGCAGTCATGCTCATGCATGTTTGCAGGCCATTTTGTCATATCTGTCTCAACACATACATATATACATACATTTCTTTATAAAATAAATAAATACAGGAAAACATTCTTGGTTCATGGTTTCATGGTTTCTTTCAAAGCGGTATCTGGTACAGTCTTTGACCAACCATTGCTTGTCTGCTTGTATGGGTGCCTGATTTTAAAGTGTTTCGAGTTGGGTTTAACAGTCAACTGAGCCTCCCTGAAAAATGCACTGATGGGGAGTTATTTTTTGAATGTGTATTTTCATATGTATTTTCATGATTTGTGTGTGTGTGTGTGTGTGTGTGTGTGTGTGTGTGTGTGTGTGTGTGTGTGTGTGTGTGTGTGTGTGTGTGTGTGTGTGTGTGTCCAGTGTATTATAAGGAGGGACCAAAGTCTTTGGTCTGAGGAAAAGGTGCTGTGTGCGCACATACGCACACGTGTGTGTGTGTGTGTGTGTGTGTGTGTGTGTGTGTGTGTGTGTGTGTGTGTGTGTGTGTGTGTGTGTGTGTGTGTGTGTGTGTGTGTGTGTGTGTGTGTGTGTGTGTGTGTGTGTGTCTGTCTGTCTGTCTGTCAGTGAGAGTATCAGGGGAAGGGATGGGACTCGCATTAACGCTGTTGTCCAGAGGTCCAACTCACCACTATGGAAGTAGATCGATTGTCCCAAACAATGAAGCTCAGTCTTAAGTGTTGTCCAAGCGCACCCTCTGTAAGAGAGTGCAGTACAAACAAGGGGTTCAGGTAGCGATGAACCCAGGACCCCCAACACTCCCTTAAAGGTCCTCACAGGCTGGGGGGGGGGCTGTTGGTTCGAGCAGGACCCTCCAGTTTCCCTAATCTCCATCCTCACCCATCCCTCCATGTTTGTCAACAAGACGGGGTGGAGCTTCTGGGTGGGGGGTGGGAGGCGGGCATGCAGGTGTTGGCTGTAGGCCCACTGAATGAGGGCTTGACCGGGTCTGTCCTCTCCTCCTGTCCTCCCAATGTCCACCAGGCTCTGCAGGGGCTAGATGGGTCCCTCGTTGTGGGCACTGTGGTTACTTCTGCTAAGGCCCACACAGTTCTGCTGTTGGTTGAGCAGGTGGGACGACTCGTTGGCCACCGCTGTCACAACAGCCGAGGTGACACTCCCCGTGCAGACGGTGGTCACGGTGGGGGTCTCCACCCCGTCATGGAGCTCTGTCAGCGTGAGCTCAATCTTGGTGAACTCACTGTCCGTGGACTGGGGCGTCTTGTCCATGCGCGACGCCGTAAGTGCGTTCTGGTACTGCTGACGTGTAACCTGTGGAACATCAGACATGTGTTACTGTACAGTTGATATTAACACTAGTAGTATTGTAGAATAGTAGAATAGTAGAATAGTAGAATAGTAAAAATGATTGTATCATGTGTAGACACAGGAATTAAGGTAACTTGGTGCATAAGTAAATGTCTGTGTATATGTCTTTTATTGTCTCCGCCGTAGGCTGGAGACTATGTTCTTTTTTTTACAATTAAGAAAATAT
Source organism: Gymnoscopelus braueri (assembly GCF_963280865.1). Lineage (NCBI taxonomy): Eukaryota > Metazoa > Chordata > Actinopteri > Myctophiformes > Myctophidae > Gymnoscopelus > Gymnoscopelus braueri. The sequence continues at coordinate 28,115,165 of NC_137604.1, forward strand.
TCACGTTGGGGTTACGATTAAGGATTTAGGTGTTATGTTTAGGGTTCGATTGAGGGGTTAAGGTTGGGGTTAGTTTTAGGTTTAGGGATTAGGATTTTGAGGTTAAGGTTGGGTAAGGTTGGGCAAAATGGCTTTTTTAAAGAAAGATTTCTGACCAGTGATGGGGAGAACAAGCAAAAGGAATTGATTGGTTCGGACTAGTCTCAATATGACAGGCGATAATACTTGTGTACTTTTTTTATGTAACTTTAGCTTAGCTCAACTAGTTCTCTCTCAATGGTAGCTTTGCTGTAGTGTAGATATTTCCAGTGTAGAGTAATTGGTAGCTTTGAGCTTAGTTAACTACATTTTCAAAGTAGCTTCCCCAACACTGGGCGGCAGTGCTCAGGAGGTAGGGTGTGCTTGAGCAAGACGCAGAACTCCTAACTGCTCCCGATGATCAGGTTGTTGCTTTGCATGGTGTCCTCCACTGTCGGTGTGTAACTATATATATATATAATATATATAAATGCACCATTTACCATTTACGCTGGTGGTGTATACCATACTGACACCAGGATACTGACACCATGTTACTGACACCAGGACCATGAAACTGACACCAGGATACTGACATGGCATCACAAATAATCAAATATTAGGCTTGTCTGACCATTTATGGGTTATGCAGTAATGTAGTTATCATAAAAGTAAACTATCTTTAATGCATAAGGACATTTCCACAAGGTTTCATTCACTAGTTGAGGCAAGGTGATATGAAATCTGTCTCAAGACTACTTAAGATATTAAATACATATCAATTTGAGATTTGTATTTTATGTATTTCAAATACAAAAAATACAAGATCTGAAAGTATCTTGGCACACAATATCTAATAAAGAGAGGGAGAGCGAGATACCTTTATATACTGTAGGTCTGAGCCGGCCCTGACTGAGTAGTCAGGCATATAGATCTGCAGAAAGGCATTGAGTTGGTTGTTACTGCTGGCCAGGGTTGGGGTGATGGCATCTATCCGATCACTTCTATTCAAAGAGTCTGAGTGGTTGAGTCCAAACGGTCGCGGTGGAGACTTATTCTCTGTAAGGAGAATACAGGAGGCTTTTAAAACACATGAAGCACATCGTGGAGGGGCTTCATGAAGTCTGAGTTATTACTATTTTCTGTTGTTGTTCCTACATTACAGGAAAGGATACACACACACACACACACACACACACACACACACACACACACACACACACACACACACACACACACACACACACACACACACACACACACACACACACACACACACACACACACACACACACACACACACACACACACACACACACACACACACACACACACTGGAACATTCATTTAACTCGCCCGTTTAATCAAACCATTTAGGGGGGAAATGGTCTATGTTTGTGTATGATATGGCTGAAGCTAGACAACTAGAAAAGTGCAGATCTCCGCCTGGCCGGGTTGCCTTCCCAAGGTCAGTTGTGTGGTGCAGCTGTCAGAATAATGAGGAAGCTGTTTCTATGTCACTTGTCACTTGCTTGTATGAAACAGTTTGTATGACAGACGGTGCATCTGTTCACGTTTGTGGTGCCCCCTATGGGCAGAAGTGAGAGCGATTTTGCTTTGTAGAGGCCCCTCAACATGCAATTCCACTTTGGGTATTACTAGTTACGCTCATGATATGGCATTTTTTATAAGAATGAGCCCTGCACACACATTTGTGAAGGCAATTACAGGAAAACAGTATGGAGTATCAACAACCTATGGTCACTGTCACATGTTATTGTCACATTGTCCAGCGGTGCCCGAGATTAGCTGCTCACCAGGTGTTGAATTACCCTTAACATTCCACGGCAGGTTTTGTACATAACTGCTCCCTGCTAGCCACAAAGGGTTGTTACATCAGAGTACTGGTGAATGTCATTGACATTGTTCCAAGTTAGACATCAGATAACAAGTATAGTTTCTTGATGTTAAACTTAATCTATATTGGTTCTTTAGAGTGGGGGTGGGTTTCATAGGTAATGAGTCGGTGGTCTCCAGTGATGCTGTCGGCCCCCAAATAGATTACTTGTTCTTTTTGTTTTAATTAAAGCAAGATTATGTTTTCCACTTCTTAAAGAAGCCTAGTGAAAATTATACACAACAAAGTGGAAAAGGCTTGGGCAGGCTAATGCTACTATTCTGACTGGAATGTATGTAATCCCACGTTTGAGAGAGAGAGAGAACGTGTGTGTGTGTGTGTGTGTGTGTGTGTGTGTGTGTGTGTGTGTGTGTGTGTGTGTGTGTGTGTGTGTGTGTGTGTGTGTGTGTGTGTGTGTGTGTGTGTGAGTGTGAGACATAGGCATGCATGAAGATCAGACGCAGTAGGCCAAAGACCTGGCATGTGAACTCTTGTGTATTAGTACTCTACTTTCTAGGGGCTAGAGGGGCCAGGTCAATACAGCAATACTATGGTGTGTGGGGACATGACTGCACCTATCTGCACGTGCAAATGCACAGTCAAACGTGTGCCCTCAGGAGGGCACATAGTGGGGGCCACTTGGAGAAAAACAAGTAAGAGGTGCACTGTAGGTCACATGAGGTAGAGTAGCTGAAACAAACACTTTGTGTTAATTTAACCCGCCCGCAAGGGTCACTTTTTACACTTTCAGACTTTAAATGAACACTCCTGATTTGTCTGTGAATGATAATAATAATAGGTATAGTAAAATCCTCAGTTTTAACTTATCAATTTGTAACTCTGAAGGGGTGTATTTGGTTACATTTGTATACTCTCAGTTGAATTAACACTGGGGGTTTACTGCGTGTATACTACACATGGGCATGTGTGCATGCATATGTTAAGTATGTGACCATAGGAGAATGTGAATGCACATGGATGAGCACACAGTGGTTGTCTGGGGGGGGGGGGCTGTAACTGTAGGTCTTGTTTATGTAGTTGGAGGGTTAACGGGGCCTCCAGTCTCCAACACCATTCACCCACTTGACTAATGGCTCTGGAGAGGAAGGTGTTAAGTCTAAAACTGTCTCAATTTCTTTCACCATTTCTCTTCTCTTCTCTTCTCTTCCCTGTCTTTCTCATAAATACACAGTACTGTATACATACTTTTGAACGTTTTCACACAGTGCACTCACTTAACGGTCATGAAGTCACCTCAAACGCAAGTCAGCACAGAGCAAACACGGAGAATGAGAAGCAAACAAAAGAAATATAAACTAATTAAAATAAATAAAAAACACATATGGCGCTCGTAGATGTTAAAAGCATGTAATGGTGTGCTTGTAATGCGACAAAACATGCTGCATTGGTGTTAGATGAAAGGAGGGATGGGATAGATAGACAAGGGCTGTGTCCGAAATCATTCACTCCCTACTCCCTATGTAGGGAATTCTTTGTAGAAATGTGTTCACTATAGATGCTATAATAATACTCACTATACATTCTGACACCAAATAGAATGGCGTAATCACTATATAGTGCAGTAGTGAGTGACTGGGACACAGGCAATCAGTGAAGGAAATGAGGAAGACAAGGTTACATTACCTGGAGATCCTGCTAATGACTCAGCCCTACTGACAACAAATGTACGAGACAGAGACAGAGGGACTAGAAGGAGAGAGATGAAGAAACACATGGGGGGATGGGAGGGGAGGGAGGGGAAAAGTCTGTCACCACAGGTGAGGAATAATGTAGAGAAAAGAAACCACCTGAAAAGGTAACTATCTGGGGTTGTTGTTAAAGACACTAGCACGCCGGAAACGGTGGTATCGAATATACAGTACTTACCTATCTGCTTAGTTAGTATTGACTGTGACTGTATGATAAAGTCAAACAATACCCACTGCCTTCCAACTTGTGAACTACAGCTAAATCATGCTCCATCTTTTGCACTTCACACCAGAATATTATGTTGTTGTACTGCAGTGCTGCTGCTTGCTGTAAACGCCCCTTCATGCACAACAAGGCCAATCGACCAGTGAAATGTATGTAATTCTACCCTTTGGCCAGCAGGCGTCTCTGACGTCCCATATTCACCAAATAGCTGCATGCCGTTTATGAATGAGTAGCTGTGGGGGCTCTGCAGAATAAAGGACATTACTGTGTGACAGCATTGTCAGAGAAGAGATGCCATGTCAGCACAGTGCCAAAAGACTCCCACTAAATTTCTAATAAGAGCTGGGGTACTTCGAGTTCACACTGCAGGACCACTCAGTGACGCTTGCTCTGAGTTGTTTTGACTATCGCAGAAAGTAGCCATTTGTTATGCTATCCCTGTAACACTTATTTACAGGGTATTCCATCATGGAGGAACCAAAAGTGGAGGTGAAGTACCAAGGCAGCAAAGATATAGTAGTATCTTTGCTGCCTCGGTGACACAGCCAACCAAAGTGCTAACCTGAATAACAGTATCTGATCTGGGTCACATCAGACCATGTGGTGCTATCCATAGAAGAGCCAGCTTTAAAACACACTAGTCAGTTCCCCATTCTGTCGCAGCCAACAGGGGTTTGTTTGCCATTTAAGCCTAATTCATACTTTGTCTCACAGACATGTCACTCGAGATTGTGCGACAAAGTATACATTCACGTTTTCCCTTGTTCTGGATTCTCTGAATGCTCTCCATCTGTAATCCTCTGTGCTTTATCTCCATCCAACTATAAAAGATAAATCACACAATTATGGTGGACTGCTCCTATCCCTATATAAGACCTCTTTGTACTCTTTGTATGTGCACAAGTTCCTGGGGGTACACATGAACAATAAACTGGGCTGGACTGACAACTCTGTGGCCCTCTACAGCAGAGGACAGAGCAAACTGTTCTCTTCTTTGCTGGGGTCTCTTGGGGGGGGTGGGGGGGTAACATCAACACAAAGGATGCCAACAAACTGAACAAGCTGGTGAGTAAAGCCTGGACAGTCTGGAGGTGGTTGTGGAGGGGAGGATGAGGAGGTAGCTGGACGCTATCCTGGAGAACCCCTCTCATTCCCTCTATGATGTGCTGGTGGGGATGAGGAGCCACAGATTTACCCCCACCCCCAACCCCGGCATGCCACAAAGCGACTTGGACAGTCCTTTGTGCCAGTAGCCATCAGGCTCCACATCGAAGCCTGACCCCCATTATGTTCTGAAACTGTTCTTTGGAATTACTGGCACACTTGCACATGGGCTACTGGGATGTACACTGTTGTGAGACCTAGTTATTTTCTCTCATACAATCATTGTTGATAAACTATCATTATATTCATATTCAATGTTGATAAGACTGTACACATATTATCCAGATACCAGCTGTTATAGGCCTGCCAGACAATATCAGTCACACTGTTGAGAGTCTGTACATACAGTATATCAATGTATATATTAACTGGAGATAGATGTAAATTCATGCATATATTTACTAGAGATACATTCTATATTGATACTTATATCAATAAGTTAACTCAGTCCGACCAAGTGCAGATACAGTATCCAGTATCTAGTATCAGACATTTTGATTTTGATTTGATCTTATTCTCATCTCTTTACCTGTACCTATCCAATATGTCCCTCTTACTGCTGTTGCTGCTACGACTGAATTAGCCTATGGGGATCAATAAAGGGTTATCTTATCTTATCTTTACACTGCAATCAGTTTAAAAAAAACATCCTTTTAGTGTCTCCCTTTGAGGTTGATGAAATGTTGAAGTAAAAGGAATATAAAACCTTGAATGCAGTCTTTCTATACAGAGTATGAAGGACAGGAAGGTAGAGAGAGGCCTTACCTGGTGTAGCTGTGAGAGCCATCATCCCGTAGGAGGAGAAAGGCCCTGCTTCGAACTTCATTCCCTCTTTCCCAGCCTCCACCTCCACCTTTCCCTATGGGACAAGAGATTATAATTTAGATATATACAATCTTTCTCATCATGTTTATTTCTACCTGTGTGTCCACATACCTGGAGGATGAGTATGAAATAGTCAACAGGCTTGTTCCTGTGGAAGAGGTAATGTTCGGGTGCCCGCTTGTTCTTCTCGTCATACTTCAGATCTTGGATGACATTGGGATGCTTTAACAGACGCAGGAGAATCCTTTCTGACATCTGCACCGGCCCAAACGACTCAATCTCTAGAAAGAGAGATAAGAAGCAAAACAATATCATAACGCATCAAACATATTATGCAATGCTATCTCACTCCCGCATTGTAAACACAGTGCTGCGTTGACATCAAAAATACTTTACACAGGCTCACTAAGGAGCATTAAGTGATCAATCTTTTTTGTTTTTAGTTTTGACAATTTCACCCTCTTTTCTCCCTGCCAATATTGCCCACACACCTGTGTAGTCTTGTCACCACTGACCCCTACTGGTTGGTATTTTGATTGGTTGGTCCTAGGGATGGTATTGAAACCACATACATTCCTCCGACTAAACACATGGAATCGCCTGCCGCTTCTTTTCACCGTGCTAGTGAGGAGCCTCACCAGGAAGATGTAATGCACACAGAACACGCTATTCCTCACTGTTCAACGCCCCTGCTGACAGGCACCCTTGACCAACCTGTAGGAATTGATGGTGCAGAGACAAAGATTTCCCTCCCCACCCAGCTTCCCTCTGGCGGACATGGGTAACTGTGTTCGTTTATGTTTATGTTTATTAAAGGATCTCCATTAGTGACACATGAATGAGCCTCTAGTCTTCCTGTGGTCCTGAACAAAGCAAATACAATACACATATGCAGTTAAGTATAAAAACAAAAACAAAAAAATACAAAAGAAAAATGTACATTATAAAATCAAATAAAAACGTTCAGTCTAATTAAACAAATACACAAATGTTACTTGGCAATATATCTCTTGCCAAGTAATTGGCAATTGCTATTGACCAGTATATAACAGCGAGTTTGAGCGAATTTGTTCTTGGCGCTGGGAGTACAAAATTATGTTACCAGAAGCTGCTCCTCTAGTGTTGTAACCATGTTCAGAAGACATATGTAACTGGTGAGCCAAGCTGGACGGGTTATTGGTGCTAATAATGTCCTGCAGTAGCATTAGAATACTCACAGACAATTTTTGTTCAACCATCAGCCAAGCCAGATGTTCATGTACAGTATATAGCTAATGCTGTAATCCTGTATGAACAGCCTAGTGCCAGATGAGCAGCTTTATTTTGAGCAACCTGTAACTTTTTCAAATCAGATTTTGTAGCCAACTACCGGACTACAGAGTAGTATTCTAAATGAGAACCAGAACCAAGTAGATCGTGCTCGTATAGACGCCCGGCCAAGCCAGAGGTACCACGAACAGGGGCGGGCTGGGACCAAAATTCTGCCCTGGCATTTCTGTCCGAACCGACCCACCGCCCCCCCCCCCCCCCCCCGGACCGTTTTGCCAACGGGGGGGGATGCATTTCACTGTTTTAACCCAGCAACCCTATGTTAATTACGCCACTGCTGAAAAGCATCCCAGCCCAAACATTAACGTAACTGATAATTGGGCCACGCGACCCGGAAATGACCGTAATAATCCTAAAACGGGAGCAAAAATATTTAAAAGGCTGTTTGCCCTGTCTTGGCGGCCTGGTCGGCCTGGAATGGAGCGGCCGTTCTGGAATTGTCCCAAATTTCCCAGTGGCCAGCATGTCCCTGACCACGAAGGATTCGAACCCCGAGGAATTTTACCCCTGCACCACCAGAGCACTCTGTGAAGTGATCTATCCTGATCAGGATTGGTCAGGTTCAAGTTCAACCATGTGTGAGGCCAGTCAGCTCCTTCAAATCTGTGGCGGTGATATGTGGCATCTGGCTGCTGGCTCCACCACCAGGAACTAAACTCCCTAATAGCCTTTAGGGGGTTCTTAATCAATGCTTAGCTGCTAGGTCAAAGTTCTAAAGCAAATCCAACTGCAGTAAGGTATAATCAACTGCTGCTACTGGAGAAGTCGGGCATTCCACATTCAGAAATCTGTTTCCCAAGGGAAAGCGGGTGACATTTTTCACATTTTACTCTCAAGTACATCAACTTCTGTGAGAACCCCGACCATAGGCCAAAACCGCTGGAAGTGATGTCATTGAGGAAGTAGTGTAAACAAACAGGGTGGTGTTTTTAAAGCTGTGGGCTAAGATCGCAACTTGTAACCTCTTAGTTCATGACATGCAAGCAAATAGTTGCCAATGTTTTTTAGATCTGCACGCAGTTCACACAGACGTCCCGTGCCGTGTTCCTGAGAGGCCTAGCACCTCCTGCAAGCACAGATGCCCGCATGTGCACATATACGCACACACGCGCACACTCACGTGCGCACGCACACACACATACACACACATACATGTTAACACACACACCCACAAACTTGCCAACACACTTGTTGAATGCTCACACAAATCATTCCCTTACACACAGTCTGACAACGCAGATACACATATTCATTCAACACACATACTCACTGCTCCCCACAACCACTTCCCCCAAACACAAAACACACACACACACACACACACACACACACACACACACACACACACACACACACACACACACACACACACACACACACACACACACACACACACACACACACACACACACACACACACACACACACACACACACACACACACACACACACACACACACACACTTTCCCCACAGTGAAGGACTGAGGGCACACTGGGGGAAGTCAAGCAGCAACGCAGCCCACTTGCCTGTTGCTAGGAAACGTAGGGTAGCCAGCAGAAGCTGAGGTGATATTTTAACCTTCATTTCATTGTCGTTGGGCTTGAAGGCTGAGAAATCCTGTTTCCTCTCCCGATGGGTGATTTTCTTCTTAGTTTTGTTGTCAGCTGAGGGGCAAAAAATGAATAAAAATCAAACCTGAGTGTATAATAGAACAGAAAGGCCCACAGCACGGAATACTGAGCTAGTTAGTAGTCCTGGGTTGTGGGGTGACTAAACTGAAGTAACCTAAAGCTATATTGCTTTTTCAGGAAAGGAAGCTGTGGAGAACTTCTTAGAACTAAAAGAGACTTGGGGGGGGCTACATTGTTAGCTTACCACATTCTTAGCATAACTTAAAGCTGTATGTTTTCAAGTGACATACGGAATGGCACAAATGTCTACATGTCTTTAAACATACTGTACCATGATGCTTCCATTAATAGCCCAGACGTTTATTTTATAAGCATGATCAATTCCCCCGACCCCCGCACTTACTGGAGCTTGGCACTTCTTATAGTGTCTTTATTAGGTTTCATGATATGTGAATTATTGTTATGGCGAAACATAACCATAATTAGTTACCATGTTACCATTGACTGTTACACTGAAGTAACAGTGAGTTTATATGGTGCAAAACAGTAAGGTTGGATCAACTTAGAGATCTTTGGCACTGAGAGAAGCTTATAGAAGCTATATATATATATATATATATATATATATAAATAGTTCAAGTACTTGAACTGAATGTATATAGTATTGTGTGACAACATTGTTTGGCAGGCAGGTATTATGGGCAAGCAATATTTTTGCAGACATTAAAACAAGTCCAGTACAGTGTAGTATGGCAATTGTAAATAGGAGAGTCTTAAGCGCAATACATGCTCCTTCTGAAGTCCAAACGTTGTTGGTTTTTTTTCCGGAAACAGAGGTGATCATTTTGACATCATTCAGAACATCTGATAGCTTTTTTCGGACGCTACTGCACACCCAGGTGTCCTGACTGTCTGAACTAGTTCGGAAAGCCTGAAGGAGCATGTATTGAATCTAGAGAACCTACTGTATAAGTCTGTTTCATCCAGAATCTCTGACTTGATGATTTCCTCGATGACATCTTCCAAGGTGACAATTCCCAGAACCTCATAGAAGGGGTCCCCTTCGCCCTCATTGTTTACCCTCTGAACTATGGCCAGGTGAGATTTACCTAAAGAGAATAAATGCATGCACGCGCGCACACGCACACACACACACACACACACACACACACACACACACACACACACACACACACACACACACACACACACACACACACAGGTTATAACGATGGGGTTATGTTGTGATAAAGAGCTTAAAGTTCCATTTTTCACTGTGTGAAATATGGGTCAACAAAGATAAGCACCGTACCCAGTGCAGGTAACAAAGGCTGTAGGATATGCATGGCAATACAATACAACACATTGCAACACATGCTATGATGTGTATTGTGTACACATTGTACAATGTGAACAAATCAAATGGCAAAATAAAATAAATGTGGAATTATTGCACTATGGATTACAGATGTGAAGAGAAGCGCTCCTCTCATTCAATCAGACATTAATGAATAGAGCAATTAAGGGTTAGAAGTACATGTATGCAAACACAAAAAAACTAAAACATCTGAAACAGACTCCAGACAGACAGAGAGACACTGAGAGAGACAGACAGACAGACAGACAGACAGACAGACAGACAGACAGACAGACAGACAGACAGACAGACAGACAGACAGACAGACAGTCCTTCTCCTCCAGTCCATCATATGCAGCCCCCAGCCCCCCCTCCCCCCGCACATGTGCTTTCCCAGGACCATCCTGTGTGCTGTACCATCTGAAAGGAAAAAAGAGAAAGCTCTGCCGTGCACACAGAGAATACAGTCGGGCAAAACGCTAAACAAATTCTTTGCCTTTTCTCAGCTTGTGATCATTTAAAAGGAATTTTCCAGAGGCCCGGGCTAATATTAGCCCCTGCAAAATGAAGTTTCCATTCGACCCCAGCGATATTCTCACCAAGCGAGCAAGCGGGGCCAGGCGAAGCCTCAGATGTGTGATCAGATTGTCTTGGAGCGAGTCGTTTGCATGCAGATAGGCCTGGCTGTAAATAATGGGCGAGCCGATGTCTGTGTGTGTGTGTGTGTGTGTGTGTGTGTGTGTGTGTGTGTGTGTGTGTGTAGCTGTGTGTGTGTGTGTGTGTGTGTGTGTGTGTGTGTGTGTGTGTGTGTGTGTGTGTGTGTGTGTGTGTGTGTGTGAGCGCACGTGTATTTATTTGTGAAGACCACGGATGTTCACTGTTATGGCTGCTGCATTTGGAAGCCAGCCACAGATGTACTTCTTGACTCATCACCAAGTGTGTTTTATTACACTGATTGCACCTGCATGTATGCCTCTACAACAGCATGGTCATTCATAGGCTAACACACACCATAATGGTGGTGTGCATAACACACACTAACTGTATGATACAAATATCTGTCCAATTATGTGGTAGGCTGATTACTGTACAGTAATTCATTCATTGTTCATTGGCGGTATTGCCTACAGTGTAGGCAATACCTCCAATGAACATTGATTGGTAATCTCTGGGATAGTCTTTCTCAGAATACCCACCACGGCCATGTAGAGGTATTTTCATAATGATGCCGTTGACATCTTTAGTATGTTGCTTTATCAGTGAGGGCGGGTTTTAACTATAACAAATTATAATGTCAATGGGCCTTTACCATTAGAGTAATCAGGTCTCAGAAGTCCTTGAGCAAGCAATAACTAGGAACTGCCATGGGGAGGGGTAGGCACAGTACAAACAGATCAATGCTAGTGTAGTGGGTGCACTGTAAAATCCTGAGTGTTGATATAACTCTGAAAATGTCAAAAATTGACCCATAATTTGCAGTGTGATCTCTCACTTCCTGCCTTACCCAGTGGAATTTATTTCACTAACCGGAGGTTTAAATCCAGCTTCCACCAAAACCTCTATCCATGCCATTCAGTGTGTTCATATAGGCTAATTCATTGCTGTGACAAATAAGCCAAATAGGTTTAGGTATGGCTCACAATCTCCTAGAGACCATTGGGAAGGACATCTTCATATATTAAACCAGCGCATCAATGGGCATTGACAGGTCACGTTTGATCAATGACAACCAATGTGTCGGAATGTGTGTCAACATGACCTCACCTTTCAAACACAATACTAGGCCTAACCTCTCATCTATGCGTAAACCAACTGATAAGGACAGGTGGAGGACCCACCCACACACACTCTTTTACTCTCTTCAACTAAATGTCGGAATCACACAAATGTGAAAGCACAAGCCTCTTTTTGCCAATTCAAGCTAATCCTATAAGGATGTTTGTCCACAGATCAGTAACACTTATCACCACCTCCCCCTCAAATGAGGTGTACTTAAGGTCAAGTACCAGTATCAGATACGACCTGTCATAAGACCTTTCAACAGGCCAAGAATGACAAACACTTAAACCAAATGGGAAGCTATTCAGTTGAAATGCCATAGAAAAACCTGTTTATACCAAGTTTAGTATTGTTTATCCTCCAGATTGTCCCATGGGTAAAAATGTAAAGAGACGGAAATTTTACAAATTCCTCCCACAATGGAAAAATCATACCGCCATCGCTCCCTTGAAACTATGCAAAATGGTTTCCATAAAAACCATAACATATTTTTGAATCACTTGGGATTTGTGGAGTCGATAACGATCACTTATTTAAAGTCATACTGTATAACTCAATTAAACAAAAGTTATTTTTGATATAATCTTTCACTGGCATATTTTTATTCTTTCACAGTAAACACTATGTTTATTCACGAGTGTCTGCCCCCGAAACGACACTCACGCCAAAATGACATAGGCACTGAAATGTATTTATTTATGTGTTTTACCGTTAGTAAATACCGTTTAAGACAACTTATTTTTGTGTTCCAAAATATCCTCGGGCTTTGAGACTGCAGCATTCCTTTTTGAGCGGAAGGTTACGTATAGACAAACGTTGTAATGACCAAGACCTCGCCAGGGGCATCGTCAAAAAAGACTTCTTTAAATGAAAGTTGAGCTGGACCACTGGCCTAGCGGTCCGAGCACCTAGGCTCCAATGAAGCCTGACAGTGCGTCGCGGGTTCGAGTCCCGATCCCGACGTATAAAGAATAGAGTCCCAAGAATATGGTACACAGCATGACTTGAAAAAATAAAAATGAAATAAAATAAAAGACTATTAATATTCAGTATGGCAAGGTGTAGAATCCTATATTAAAATTGGCTGGCCCGGACGGCTGGCGTAGCGGTCCGGTCACCTAGGCTGCTGATGCAGCCTGACAGCGGGTCGCAGGTTCAAGCCCTTCACTATGACTCAGACATAACCCGTCTCTTTTTTATGGAAATAACAAAACGATGGAGCATGCACAAAAACAAATTTCACCCACTGTTTTACACCTGTAAACCTGTGATGTGACAATAAAGTTGTGAT
>NC_137604.1:28133392-28238392 GCF_963280865.1 Gymnoscopelus braueri
AGCAATGTTAAATCCATATCTTCTTTTGTGAATAAAATGTATGGCAAAATAAGTTATATACAATAGAACGAACACAACTGCGGTGGTTGCATTTGATCTCCCTGTTCTTCTATTGAGAAAGTTAGATCCTCGCCTCCATAGTGTTGAAAGACACACAGCAGCGGCTACTTTTCAACTGTTTTCTTATACTTATTCTAATAAGAATAATGAAAAATACAAGCTAAATCAAGTGCTTTACAAATGGTTTATCTGCCATTTCTGACCACGAAAATGATTACACTTTTGATTTTTCCAAGTCGGTGCTTCCTAGGCACTCGCCCGATGCAATCTATAGATGATCTGGCCCAGATTATTAATTAATTTTTGAACCTCTGAACCTTGCAGAGTCTCTCAAATACATTTGCTACTTACAACATGAAAATGACAACTGTCATGAAACTAGCAATGACACGTGTGTTGTGCTGTGCACCCACTTTGTGCCAGGTGTAAGATATAGGGCCGCATGTCTTCTTTTTTCTTATATGCAAGGAAGTGCTTTTAAAACATTTAGTTCATTTTTGTTTTGGCTTTGGTAATAACTGAATATGATCGAATACTGATCATATTCATATTTTAAATTATAAATTGTATCCTCAAAGCCATATGGAAGTTTTGTCAGTTTTGTCATGACGGTCGACTCTCTACAATAAAACATACTTCTACATAATGCAGCACGTTCAAAACAGAAAATGTGGCCCAGACCTCTGGCCTTGCGGTCCTAATGTATCGCTCGATAAAGGTTCGACACCCGTTCCCGACAATCTTTGCTGCATGTCTCTCCCCATATCTCTCCCTGTTTCCTGTCCATCTCCACTTAGACTATCAATAAAGGCAGAAAAGCCCCAAAAATATATATTAAAAAATAAATACAAAATTGAATGGTGAGCTAGTGAGAGAGAATGGTTAGCAAAAGGCCTCTGCCTAGCTGGGGCTCTTAACATATGCCAGGAAACTGCTGCCTGGCTTGATTTACCAGAGCACTTCATTGCAAAGCTTGCTAGGAGATAGCAGGAGATAAAAACATGCAGCAGTCCACATGCTGTTATGCTCCCAAAAATAAATGAGTTTTAATTTCACCAAAAATGACCTCACCAGCAGGACAAAAGACTTGACCTGAAACTATAGGGAGAGTGGGAAGAGCCCTGCCGAAGGCATGGCATGGGACACTTGGAGAGCCCTACTTGGCGGCGAGCCAGAGCCAGAGTTGACATTCGCCTGCCAAGCTCCTGAGTCATAAAGGCAAATGCCTGCAGTGAAGCATCACTTACTGTAGGCTGAAGGGTCTAAGTCTATGGCATACAGGGCCTGGGACAGGGCTGAGATGAGATGCTAGATTACAAATGTGTGCTACCTATGCATCCCGCAGCGCTGTATCATAACATTTCGTAAGGAGGTCATCACTGACCTAGCACTGGGGCCGGAGGCAGTGAGCATCAGGCCTATAAGGGCACTGTCTGGTGAAATTATTAAAGAGACAACAGAAGGTTCTATGGATGGCATATGGGTTAGGCCATGGCTGACTGTCACTGATAACTATCCCTGAAAGAGGCACGAGTGCACAGAAAATCTCTCAACCTCTGTCAGTCTGGCTTTTTCAGCATCAGAAGGTGCCTTGGCACCTCACAAGCATGGAGACAAAGGCAAATAAACAACTAGAAAAGTGAGCTCCTCTGAGCACAGATCCCCAGGCTGAGTGGCCTACCCAAGGCTGTGCCAGTTGTGGGGTGAAGCCGTCAGGACACAAGGAAGCTGCAGGGGGAAATAGAGTTTGTACAACAGACAGTGCAACCTTTTGCGTGGCGACTGGCGACCCCTATGGACGGAAGTGAAAGTGCTTAATTTGGAGGCACGCTCTATAGAGGCCCTTCAACATGCGATTCCGATTTGGCGATGATTAGATCATGATATACAGTAGGGCGTATTGAAACCCTGTTTGATGGTCAGGTCACATGACTCATGAGACCATTTGTACCACATTTGGTGGAAAAATTGTGTTTCTGCAACAAACAGTGACATTTGTGGCACCCAAGTGAGTGAGTGAGTGAAAGTGAAAGTGAAATCTCTTTTAGTTTTCAAGATATATTATTTGGGAGAAAAATGTGTGCAAGTGGAATTTTTGCCTTAATGGTGGCACTAGAAATCGCGTTATGGTTAGGAATACTGTTAGCTACCCTTATTCCTAACCCTAAACTCAGTAAAATTATTCCTAAGGCTAAAGCTAACCTTATTCCTAACCCTAACCTCAGTAAAATGATGCCTAAACCTAACTTTATATTCCTAACCCTAACCTCAGTAAAATTATGCCTAAACCTAACTTTATATTCCTAACCCTAACCCCTGTAAAAATATACCTAAACCAAACCTTATTCCTAACCTTAACTTCAGTAAGATTATGCCTAAATCGGAGAACATTTTTTGTCTGCAAAAAGTAGCATTAGATCGTGGAAAATCAGCTGTCAGCAGCGGGATTTCAAACCTGAGGATAATGTATTGAGATCCTAATGAGTAATGCGGTAGGCCATTGCGGCAGATAGTAACTAATGGATGTGGGAGTTACTTGAATGTGACGCCGCTCCGTCTATCTGGGAAGTGACACGAGTGGGTGTGGCCAACTAACTAGCGGTACTAACACCGCCCCTCCGACAACTACTCCAAACGTGTCCATACTGATGTGGAGCATCACAAACGGCACGTTCATTTCTGTTAGAGTGCTGCCGCGGTGATTAGGCGACTGACAAAACAAAATACTGGGCAAGTGGGCAGGCAGGGCAGCAATTCACACCCTTAACACCTTCACTGAAATGAGTCACTAAAAAGTTCTACGTCTCTGGCCCCTGCATGCTACCAAATGAGTGATAGGGGCTTTAAGATCAGCGCAAGACGCAATGCTATTGTCCGTGCGTTAAGCGGTGAGACCAAAAGAGAAAGAAACCTCACATTGAAAGAAGACATGTCTAACTGCCAGGCACGTGCACACATAGACATGAAAGGTGGCTTGAGCCAGTGGCGGAGCGTCCGGGGAGGCCAGGGAGGCGGCCGCATCCGGGCCCGCGACCCAGGAGGGCCCGGGCCGTCAGATAAATCGGTAAAATCAGGCAAAAATAAGAATTAAACAACATAACCCTAACCTAACCCTACCCTAACCCCAAAACCGAAATAAAGTGACAAAAAGCCCCCCAAAAAGTGACCGAATCCGCGGAAAACCCGCAAAGTCTTGCACGCGCGCGCGGGACGTGCGCACTCACGCACGCGCGCTGCGCGAGCGTGAGTGCATGCGCAGGGGGGGCCTGATCACTGCGCTGTGCCTCCCGGCCCGGCTTTCAGTTGTTCCGCCACTGGCTCGAGCCCCTGCCCTTTTACCCGTCGGTAAAGAAGTGCCCTCTCCAGACAAAAAAGGAAGAAAAAAAAATCCAACTGCCCCTAGCAGCCTAACGGTAAGGCCGACGGAAATGGCAGTGGATGTGTTGGATGCAGGTATCTAGTTTGTCGCCGTACGACCTTCCTAGCCCGTGTTATTAAAGAAAAACGGGCGACAATGGCCAAAACTCAAACGAAAATCGGCGACCGAAAACCGGCGAAAGTGGATGTTTTCAAGATGTTTTGGCCATTATCTCTGGAACGGAAGATCCAATTTGCTCAGTTCGAAGCTTGTTGGGTGCGTGACTTTGAGGACATTAAGCACGCAATGATACCTTTTCGGATTTTTTGGGGTTTTCTGGCCTAAAAGTATGGCAATTGTTCGTAAAAAAAAATCCAATAGGTGCCCCTCTGAAATTCCAGCCCCTGCCTCTCCAAATCCCTCTGCAGTGTTGCCAGATTGTGCGAGAGAAATAAGCAGCCACGTCTATGAAAACAAGCCCAAAACAAGCGACTATAAGCCACATGACCTATATACATATATATATTGAAAATAGCCGATCTACTGTACAAGCTCATCACGCGTCTTCATAGAAAAACAAGCCCAAAGTCGCTTATAATGAGCAGACATGGCAACGCTGGTGGAGCGCATGAGCCTGGTCTCCAGAGGAGAGAAAAAGGAGAAGAGAACACTCTCCACTTCTAAACTCTCCACTTCTCTAAGCTGAAAACAGCTTTAAAAACCTTTATTTTATTTTATTGAATTGGATTAATGAAGGAATAAACCTTTGAGATGCCACCTAGAGTGGAGTCTTTCAGATGGGATGGATTGAAACGGGGTGAGTAGGGCTATCTGTCCATACTGTACGTGCGTAATACGTGCCCTGTCACTGGCCGATGTCTACTTTTCGCTTGATAATATATAGTTTGATGGAGAGACAATACAATGATGACTGTGATACACCTAATGAAAATAGACACTTCACAGATTATAGAGAACTTTGAATTATAACAGTCGGTTTAGAATTGACTGAGCACGGATTAGTTAAACTGCCGGTGTCCTTACAACCAAACATTTCTTTTTGCACTTAAAACGTGGTCTGACCACGTCTTAGCGGTATGCGGTGAGTCTTTTTAAGTCAAGGTGCAAAATAGCAGATACCGCATTGCGCCCTTAATTAACATATGAACACTCCCCCCATGCGTAAAATATGCTGGCGAGTCTTATTCCTTAAGTGTTTGCGTTCAGCGCAACTTGCATAATAGGGATTGCGCATAAGATGAATTACCGCCTAAGACGTGGATCTAAGTCACATATAATAGGGGCCCAAGAGTTTACAAATGGACCCTTATTACGGGTTTGATTGATGTACTTTATTTAGTAAGACATGAGAACAACAGTACATGGAAGTACAAATTCACAATACAAGGTCCATTTGGTTCCATTTATCCACTCTCTGAGTTATGGGGGTCCATGGCCTAATGCATACCTAACTGGGGGTGAACAACTGAGCTGGAATCTGATCCCAAGTGAAAGTGAATGGACTGGAGCACACCATTGTGTGTGAACTGCTGCTAGCTGGATAATTACTACTCCTCTCTTCATGTTTTGGAAGGCCATGTGCTGTCTGGTTTTCTATCAGCAATAAATGTAGTCTCCCCCTCTCTCTCCTCTCCACTCTCCTTCTTTCCTTGCTGAAGTTTACACAGCAGGCAGCGGGTACTTGCAGGCATCGGAAACGGTTTTCTTATTTCTTATCTTATTAATATGAACAATGATGAATAACCAGTTATTTAAAACTATTTTGTTTGGTGCCTCCCAGCACGGCAAATTGACTGGAGCCCTCGGACACTCTCCCAATGCAATATATGGATAATCGGGCTTTTTTTAACCTCAATGCTGAGTCTCTCAGCAGTCTCATCTACCATACAGAGCATGAGTGATGTGTTGAATTTGGATGGGTTTTGATTGAAAGCTGTGGGCACACGTTGCAAACCTGCCTATAGGTCATGCTACTAATCGAATGCGCTCTTTATATAGCAGGGAAATACTAGTCTGACTCCGCCAGACTTAAGACCAGGTCAGACCTAACAATTTGCCTGGCCACACCTCATTTTAGGACCAAAATATACCCTTGGTTGCACTGATGGGTGCAGCCAAGTACATTTGGTATTTACACAGCATGGGCACTGGCTGTGAAAATGACAACTGCGTCTGTTGTGAACTAGCAATGACACTTATGTTGCACTTTGCGCCATTTTGCACCGGGTGTAAGCTAGGGCCCTAACGTCTAAAAGTTAAACAAGAAAAGTGTATTATTAGTACCAGAATTGTGGTGGATACATAAGGGTATTTACTTAACACATATTGGAAATATAAGCTTCATTGTATGTATATATATTTTTTTTAAGCTACAAGGTGTCTTTTAGCCTAAAAGTGGCACAAAAGTAAAGGCAAGTAGAAATCACAAATCATTCTCCAGGGAGCATGAATGTGCTATGCAAGTTTCATGGCAAACCGCCCTTTTCAATTTGAGATATCCTGTGCGCAAGAGTACATTTTGGACTACGGGTGGTGCTAGGGGAAAGGCCATGGGGTGACCAAAACAGTAGGGTTCTTCCTCTGAGGAGCGTGATTGCACTGAGAAAGTTTCATGGCAATCTGCCCAGTAACTTTTGAGACATCTCAGGGATTGACACTAACGCCTGCCCGCCTGCCCGGGGCAGGTAAATAAAATGGTAGGGCAGGTGAAGTTTGCTATCTGGTTGCCCGACGGGCAGGTGCGCATTTTGAGTGGGGATGCAACCGTTTTTTGTTCGCTATAAAACACAACACGAGATATTCGTCTTTAGACACTTGAGCGTGGCCAGCGCGCTCCCCCTTTCCCTCTCTCCCCCCCACACACACACACACACAAACACTGAACCTGCGACACGCCGAAAACAGCTAATCTACAAGCTCACATAATACTGAAGACACGGGCACGCAACTAGTTATAAATCACCGGGTTGCAAAATCACATTTGGAATCTAGCGTGAAGTGATACGTTTGTGATACAGGGCTCTGGTTTGTGAGAAAGTGGAGTTGATGACGAGCACGGCTGCTTGCATCCCACCCGCGATATAAAACCAAAACACCCGCTGACTTTTGTCACATGTGCTGCAGTTCCCTACTTGTCTCTAACTGACGTGTGAAAATACAAGAAGCAGCTTGTAAAGCCTTCCTTATGTCAGTATCAGTTGAAAACAGCAGCGCAAGCCCAATACCTCCGTTTGTTTATTGAACGGTCAAAGCTTAACAAGTGTCAAGTCAGACGAACGTAAACCCTTGACTTCTGATCGATGGACTTCAAAATAAGAGTGCTTTGTCAAGTTATGGAAAAGTAAGTGTCTTCTGGTCTGTGGAATGTAAAATAAGAGCACTGTTGGCCTATAATGTGCTGTTTTCACTAAAAATATAAAATAACAAGTGTTAAAGGTAGGGTAAGTGATTTCCGTTTGTTAAAATAAGTGTTAAATAGCTCTATATTCTGATAGTACTCATTGCTATAGAGTGTTTGTTCAGTAACATGAGTCTCCATGTCTCTCCAGCTCTTTATTAAACAGAAAATGCCTTTTCAGGTCAGGATATCAGGACAGAGAACTCAGGATAGAGATTAAACAAGTGAAATTGGAAGTGATGACACAAAGAAATGAGCATGTAAAATTGGAACTGGAAGACTATAAAAATGAAGCTGATAGATGGGTACTCTCCTGATTGGCTGAAATGGTGTCACCTACCTGGAAATTTATTTTCTGTATATCAAAGAGCTGGAGAGACAGAGAGACTGAACAAACACTCTATAGCAATGATTACTATCAGAATATGGAGCTTTAACCCATAACAAAAACCTTTTTGTTTTAACCAAAAAATATAGCTTACCCTAACTTTAACCCATAGTCATATTCATAGCTATTTAGATATTTGGCATAAATATTGAGGTATGACTTTTTTATCGTGCAGCCCCATAATTCGCAAGTAGAAAGTAAAAAATAAGTGTTAAATTGAACACAATAGTCATCGTCCTTTATACATTTTTTATAAAGGACGATTTACTTTTCGGGCAAGTGGGCAAGACCTGTGGGCAAGTAGAAAATGACCTGTACTTGCCCGACGGGCAAGTGCCTCTGAGACCTTAGTGTCAACCCCTGCATCTTGTGTTTAAGTGGACATCTTGGCCTAAAGATGGCAGCTTGCCATGGTGACATCGCAATCAGCAGGGGCTATCATCTCAGGAGCATGAAGGTGCACCGTAAATTCCATGGCCATCCAGACAGTAGTTTTCAAGATATATTACTTGGGAGAAAAATGTGTGCAAGTGGAATTTTTGGCTTTAGTGGTGGCACAAGAGAGAGATAGTTATGCTGTTTGTGTCCCAAGTGTTTGACAGACTGACGGACCGACACAGCCATACAGGTGCTGCCAGTTCATGTTGCAATGCCAACTTGATGACAAGGTTTAGTGAATATTTATGCAATACCTCTGATTAAACGTACATCACTTAATGGAAGCCCTTTGCGACAAGCTCATGCTTGAATGAATGTTCTGAATACTGAGGCATTTTTGGGGGGGTGAATCGTTTATTGGGTCATATACTCTGTAAATGGGTGAACTCATTGCAGTTACCTGGTCTAAGATATCCATGCACAACACACAACAGCTAATCTGCACATCAACTGATACCTTTCCTTGACATAAACATAATAACTTGTCACAAGTTACTCTGGATAAGACCATCAGCTAAATGTGTCAAATCGTCACCTTCCTAAACTAATGGCCTAAGTAAATCTTTTACGTTTTTCAGAAAAAAATAAAAACTGATCCAAAACAAAACTATATGATATTTTTACTGATTTACTCCAGACGTAGGCCATTTTTGGGGCCTAAGTCACAAAACCATGTGACTTGGGCCAAAAAAATTACCTATTTTGGCCCAAGTCACATTAGGGAGATAGGCCATTATACAAAAAGGGGAGGGAACAGCATGATCCTTTTCAATTAAGATAGGCGATTTTACCAGAGGTGGCCAGTGTCATGAGGAGCTGACTAAGGCAAAAAAAAAGTTTTCCTCAAATATTGACGTAGGCCATTAGTTTAGGAAGGTGACGAAATGATAAAGTCATTTACACTATCCTGAGTGTGCTGTCAAACAACACTGTGCATGATATGGATTAATCAGGGTAATGAGGTAATGAGGTTAAGTCTGCTCACGGCTCCTAACCATCATTAAGGGGCCTTGGTCACAAGATCAGAACTGCTACTACAAGGCACTGGTATTACACTACGCCTACACAAACAGACAGCCGTACACACATACACACACTGTATGCACCCGCACACACACAAGAAAAAACACAGACAGCATGCACACACACACAGACACACACACACACACACACACACACACACACACACACACACACACACACACACACACACACACACACACACACACACACACACACACACACACACACACACACACACACACACACACACACACACACACACACACACACACACACACACACTCTCTCTCTCTCTCTCTCTGCTGGAATGGCATTGTTGTTCATTCAGAGAAGCAGCTTGCTGTCGTAGCTGGCCTGCGTTTGTTGTTAAAAGGTCCCCTGTGTGGAGATTCCAATGGGCCTCAGTCATAAGGAGAAGCGTCAATGAGAAACTGGTGGGGGATAAGTGAATGGCCTGTGGTCAGGTGCTGCTCTGGTTATGTGACTGCCGCACAGTGAACATCCTCCCGAGTTAATTTAACTCAGAGAGTGCACAAAATGTGTGCACTTTCTGAGTTAAAACTGGATAAAACAACACTGAGGATTTTACTGTGTTTTGAGTTCTGAATAGAGAGAGAGAACATAACATGAGGATGGCAGGCTGAGGCAGAGGTAAGCAAGCACAGTAAAGGCTTGTTCCATGCCTTATACATTTGAATTAAACTTTGGAGTAAAAACGTGCAGTCTGATACATCTCAAATGGGCAGTGGATCAACAATGACTTAACAGGGTGTGATATATACTAACTCCAGCCGTCAGGTATCTGCTGTGTTTATTATTTGGTCCAATTCCCCATAACAAGTAGATGGCTGGATGGATGGATGGATGGATGGATGGATGGATGGATGGATGGATGGATGGATGGATGGATGGATGGATGGATGGATGGATGGATGGATGGATGGATGGATGGATAGATAATAGATAGATAATAGATAGATAATAGATAGATAATAGATAGATAGATAGATAGATAGATAGTAATGGTGAAGAGAAATAATCAGCAAACGGAGAGCACCTCACATGGGAACATAACCAAGTACATCAGTCATACATTCTACAGTTTGCTATTATTGTTCTCACCTCAGATGTGACACAGACAAAAAAAATCAAACACCTGAAAACAGACATTTTTGGCCCAGAGTACTTAGAGCTTTATAACTTATTTAATACTTCAATAAAAACAATTAGCCCGGACAGAAATCCTTAAAGCTAGAATGAGCTAAGTACCAATCAAAAACAATCTCCCACGCCTCGTACACTAAGCTGTGAGAATGTGGCCTGTTCAGAGAAAATAAAACCTCGGAAATCATCCCACATATAAAACTGATACTGACAACTAACCACCATGCGGAATCACATCAAATCTTAACCACATAGGTCCTATATACATTTCGCAGGATAATGAAAATGAACTGTGAAAATAGCCGATCTACAAGCTCACAACGTGACACAATTTGATCTGCTATTTTCACTATTTTTGAAAGTTTCAGAAAATGTTTTGACATTTCCACGTACTGTATAATGACATAGGTATATAGGGATATAGGGAAAACCAGGTTGGAAGTGGTTAAAGGTTTCATGACGTTCAGTTTTACCACACATTAAAAGTCTTTGTCATGGTCCTTCAAACGTGTATAGAAAGTTTTAACAAAAAATTCCACTCCATTGATCCATGGCAGGTGTTTTTCTCTCACATTTCTAAAGCCTTTTCAACTGCAATGAAAAAAGAAATCTTTGCCTGCGGGTGTCGCTGGTGAGGGATTTTGCCTGTCAATCATCGCCTCTGCTCCGCCCCCCCCCCCAAAGGAAAGGATAGGGGTGGGGAGGGGCGAGGAGGAGAGTGGGCGGGATTAATCGGCTGTGACCTCACTGCCGAAGGGCCAAGCTCAGATTACTTTTCAGCCTAATTATTCAGAAAACCCCAGACCACAAAAAATCCACTGAATGTTCAAAGTTCAGATTTTTGGGGTGTAATTGAGGTCATAAAACCCCCCAAAAAACATTAAAAAATGAAAATGAATGTCATAGAACCTTTAAAGGTATTCAGTTATTTATTTATGTTTTACTTATTTGTTTTTAAATAAACAATGTCTCAATATAAGATAGTGGCTTGTGAAATACATTTAGTTTAGTTTGTAGTGCTTCTTGAATTAATTAAATGTATAATTTCTCACAACCAGAACAGTCAGAATGCTTGAATCTAACGCTACCAGCTCTATCAATTCAAATGATGTAAACCAGGTAGATTAAGGCACAGATTATTGAGTGTACCTGGCCGATCATAAAGTTAAAAAAAGAAAGAAAGAAAGAAAGAAAAGAAAAACAAACACCAATGAAAAGAACATTCAACATTATTTGTTAAAGGAGACAGGACAAGTTCACACCACAACTATAGCAAAGACAATGGTGAACAGTATAGTTATAGTTAGTTATAGTTAAAGTGTCTTGGTGTGAACGGCCGTTTACAGAAATGTAATGTTTATCATGAAAAAACTAATTTATATGCTCTTTAAAACGGAAAGTTAATAATATTGAGAATAATAATAAAACGTGTTCTTATTATTCATTAAAAACTGAAAATACTGTTACTTTTCTTAACACAACAAAAATGTTAAGTGCAGTATACTGACTGTATATGAAATTATGTATGTGTAATTTTGAGTGAGATAGAATTGTAAACTTAACAAGTGGCTTATGACAATTCCTCAAAAACAAGAATTATTATATGAAAATCTTTCAAATGTCCTAACAAGGGGCAGACTACATTTTAAAAACTGCAGAAGCTACTCATAAGTTACTTCTGATTCAGATGTGTCAGGACATTGGACAACGCAGGAATGTTCGTTACTCAGTGTTGGTGTGTTTTACACAGCCAACTAAAATGAAACAATAACATTGCTGCACTCTCATCGCTGAGCTTTGCTTAAGTCTCTGAAAATAAGTTCCATCAGCTGATTGTAAAAAGCGCTGGTGTCTTTCGGGCCTGTGAAGGGCCAGGCTTGGGCTTTTCATCCTGTCAGTAAATGGAGGGACAGACAGTGTGCCTGGTGTTATCAATGAAGCCAGCCCCTTGGCTCTCCAAAAAGTGCAGCTTGGAAGGCGTCCATGGCAGGGCATTAGGCCTGGAGGTTTCTGTCGTTTGTAATTTACAACACTGAGGGAAATGGGCAAGAGGACAATATGGAGAGAAGAGGCAGAGAGAGAAAGTGGAAGGAAGGGGGATGGGGCTTGCTGCATGGTACACAGTCCTCAAGCAAGTGGCTCTGCTTCCGTGAGTGTGCTGCAAAGATCCTGGTCACTAGACCGACTGTCCTGTCTCAGATCCATGCAATGAATGGCCCTAATTTCCCTTTTTTCGAGAGATAGCAACTAATAGCAGCAGAGGACTCAGACTCAATCAATCAATCAATCAAATCAAGGTCAATGATGGTCAATGAGGAAACAAATGCACCCTCCTCAACCCACTATCCGACAACCGAGGCAACCAGCCAGCCAAACCAGCCAATAACTTGGCTATAGTGTGGGAAAGGAAGACCACATTTATTTCAATCCTGGAATAAAAGGCAGAATCACAAAATCACACAATTATGTTTAGGGTAATAGGACATAATAACGATAACCACATCATCATCCAGCTACACTAATGGCAGCAATTTCCTTTCATTTCAGAAGTATGACGTAATGCACAACACCCAAATTGCAAGGATAACATCTTAAGGACATAACTACATTCAAAACAAACATATCCATGACCATGACTTTAATCTCACAAGTAAAAAATAAATGAATAAAAAAGTACAATTGTAAGCTTCTGTATTTTAGGAGGAAGAGTGATTAAAAGTCCATCCATCAGCCTTAAAGTATCTCCTGCATGTTTTCCATTAGGATAGCTCAGTTTGGCACTGAGATTGCATTTCCCTACAGCTAGAAGTGAGAGTGGAGAGTTTTTCTTTACAAACCTTAATGCCAAACTATGGTGCCATTGAGAATGAAGAGTGGGAAACTGAAACGGGATTAACCCCATTAAGACCAGGAACGCATCTATTCAAAAATGGCAGATATACAAGCTCATAGCACGGCTATGAGCTTGTAGATCTGCTATTTTTTTTTTTATAATCGTGGAAAATGTGTGCAAATCTTTTGAAAATATATATTTTTAAAGCGAACATTTGTAAAATATTTTGTTCCAGGGACCTTCAGAAGCAAAGATTTGAGTTCAAAATGTTCGCTTTAAAAAACATCAAAGATTTGCCAAAATGTTAACGATTTTTTCAAAAATAGCAGATCTAGAAGCTCGTGGCATGGCACTCAGTGCCACACTATGAGCTATGATTTTTTTTATAGCCAAAGTATAAAATAAATGGTTATAGCTCAAATCTAAAATGACACAGATGCGTTACCGGATTGAATGGATTAGATTTTTTTGTCTATTCCAAAACATTCTAAGTCAGTGGTTCTCAATCTGGATCAGGGGCCCATTTGAAAATCTCAAAAGCTTTCACGGCCCACCCATCTGACCACGTAACGGCTGACATGTTAAGTGGTCAGATGGGTGGGTCGCGTGCATTTTATGCATGTTATGATCAATCAATCGATTGTGTTCCGGCTTGAACCGATGGAACTAACGTAGTAGACTTCAAGTTCCTATGTATCGGTATCGCAATGAAAACTCAGAGGAGGAGAGTGGGCGGGATTAATCGGCTGTGACCTCACTGCCGAAGGGCCAAGCTCAGATTACTTTTCAGCCTAATTATTCAGAAAACCCCAGACCACAAAAAATCCACTGAATGTTCAAAGTTCAGATTTTTGGGGTGTAATTGAGGTCATAAAACCCCCCAAAAAACATTAAAAAATGAAAATGAATGTCATAGAACCTTTAAAGGTATTCAGTTATTCATTTCAGAAGTATGACGTAATGCACAACACCCAAATTGCAAGGATAACATCTTAAGGACATAACTACATTCAAAACAAACATATCCATGACCATGACTTTAATCTCACAAGTAAAAAATAAATGAATAAAAAAGTACAATTGTAAGCTTCTGTATTTTAGGAGGAAGAGTGATTAAAAGTCCATCCATCAGCCTTAAAGTATCTCCTGCATGTTTTCCATTAGGATAGCTCAGTTTGGCACTGAGATTGCATTTCCCTACAGCTAGAAGTGAGAGTGGAGAGTTTTTCTTTACAAACCTTAATGCCAAACTATGGTGCCATTGAGAATGAAGAGTGGGAAACTGAAACGGGATTAACCCCATTAAGACCAGGAACGCATCTATTCAAAAATGGCAGATATACAAGCTCATAGCACGGCTATGAGCTTGTAGATCTGCTATTTTTTTTTTTATAATCGTGGAAAATGTGTGCAAATCTTTTGAAAATATATATTTTTAAAGCGAACATTTGTAAAATATTTTGTTCCAGGGACCTTCAGAAGCAAAGATTTGAGTTCAAAATGTTCGCTTTAAAAAACATCAAAGATTTGCCAAAATGTTAACGATTTTTTCAAAAATAGCAGATCTAGAAGCTCGTGGCATGGCACTCAGTGCCACACTATGAGCTATGATTTTTTTTATAGCCAAAGTATAAAATAAATGGTTATAGCTCAAATCTAAAATGACACAGATGCGTTACCGGATTGAATGGATTAGATTTTTTTGTCTATTCCAAAACATTCTAAGTCAGTGGTTCTCAATCTGGATCAGGGGCCCATTTGAAAATCTCAAAAGCTTTCACGGCCCACCCATCTGACCACGTAACGGCTGACATGTTAAGTGGTCAGATGGGTGGGTCGCGTGCATTTTATGCATGTTATGATCAATCAATCGATTGTGTTCCGGCTTGAACCGATGGAACTAACGTAGTAGACTTCAAGTTCCTATGTATCGGTATCGCAATGAAAACTCACTTTTCAAAAAACTAATACCATGACATTTTTTTTGCATACATCAAAAAATATATAAAATGTATTAAAAAGAAGAGGAGATCCGAGCACTCAAAAAAAATGTTTCGACAAGTTAAGGTCTTCATGAGTTCCCTGATGAAGACATTAACTGGTCAAAACATTTTTATAGAATACACTTTATTTTTAACTTTTCATCCTCTTCTCCACATTGTTTAAGTGCTCGGATCTCCTCTTCTTGTTAAGCCTGCATTCCCGCTGATCCTAGAAGCACCTTCAGTATACCTTTTAGATTTTTTTTTAAACTTCTTTGAGCACCCGGTTGGCCTCTTTGTTATATTATCATTCAAATATTATGATATTTAGTATTTTGCCAACTATTTGGGTGCCCACTTGCAATATCCTCACGGCCCACAGGTACAAAACCAGTGTTCTGTGTCATTACTGTGAAAAACATGACAAACTTTCATTAGTTCACTGAATCTCCTGTCAGTTCTGAATAGTCTCTGAGTTCTAGTCCAGTGGCTCCCAAATGTGCAGAGGCAATCTGGTGTGAGATAAGTACAGGTGTTCCTTGGGATTTAGGGACAACCACACATTAATATTGCAATATGTAAAACTATACAAAAGGTTATGAATTATTATGAATTATGAATTTATTATATCAGTACTGTGTGTTCACTCGTTCTCAGAGGCAAATTCTATACCAAAAAGAAATGTATATTATGTATATTAGCCACTTTTCAATCGTAAGTTATGTAGGAGCGGCAGTTAACACATCACCAACCTATCACTGAGCCTGAGTCAGATCAGTCAGATCGGCCAATAAACAAACATTGTTTAGGTTTGGCTAAGGGAAACACAGACCAGATACCGATAGAGCGGTATCGCGGGACAATCAGTTTCAGTAGTGCGGGCAAGAGCTCAAACCGGGCGGTCAGTTGCCCACGCTGCCCAATGCCTAGCGCCACTGGTATACTCTTAATTGTACCCAAACTTTTCAAGTTGGCCTGTTCCATAAAGAAACAGCACCCTGTGTTAAAACATCTCATAAACAATGACATGAACTCTGCTGTCAAAAATGATCTCCGCCAGGCCGAAAAAGCGAGTATGTTTTGCACCCCTTCCTTCCTTCCTTCCTTCCTTCCTTCCTTCCTTCCTTCCTTCCTTCCTTCCTTCCTTCCTTCCTTCCTTCCTTCCTTCCTTCCTTCCTTCCTTCCTTCCTTCCTTCCTTCCTTCCTTCCTTCCTTCCTTCCTTCCTTCCTTCCTTCCTTCCTTCCTTCCTTCCTTCCTTCCTTCCTTCCTTCCTTCCTTCCTTCCTTCCTTCCTTCCTTCCTTCCTTCCTTCCTTCCTTCCTTCCTTCCTTCCTTGTGTGTGTGTGTGTGTGTGTGTGTGTGTCATTCTGTCTGTGGACAGCTAATCTCCGGCGCCGTTGGCTTGATCGCAGCGAAACTGTGCACACTTGCACACTCCCTGTTTTTTTTTACAGTACTCCTACAGATTTTGTCCAAACATCACGCACATCAGTACACAGTATCTCTATAGTCATTAAATGAAACGGGTCTTTCAGATTTTTCATATTCCATCCTGATTGGCTAAAAATGGCTTCCAAAGTTTGCAGGAGTGCTCCGTTTTGAACAAAATGCCTCAAATCATGAACACAGCCTGCTATTTCCCTGGAATTTTGCACGCACATTCCCACTTGGCAGAGGAAGAAATGACACTTGAAAATGTTCACATCAGCCTCATGGTGGCGCTATATCAGGCCGATTCGTGTTTTTACCTATAACTGCACTGATCTGTGTAAAGCTTTGTATGTGCACTCCCTAGAGGCCAAGAAAAAACCTTTGCCCTGCATTTTTCACATCTGCCTTTCATTTCGCCACCAGGAGGCCGACTTATGTAAAACACATTTTTGGATATTACTCCTTCAGATTTGATCAAGATTTCACGCAAATCGGTACACATGATCTCTATAGTCATGTGATGAAGACGGATCTGCTTGATTTTTCATATTCCATCCTGATTGGTTAAGATTGACAAAACTTTTTTGTTATATTACTCCTACAAATGTCCAATCATGCAAATCGCTACATATTATCTCTTTAGTCAAGTGATCAAGACCGATCCGTCCGATTTTTCACATTCCAGCCTGATTGGCGCATTCAGAACATTGCTGGCCCACACTAACCTATCTGACCTGGCGGAGACCTGTGCTCCGAGGAGCATCCCTGTTCTGGGCAAGTCATAAAATGTGAACTTTTGGCGAAAATAGGTTAACATTCGGCAAAAATAGCACATTTATAAGCTCACAATGCGTCCCAATGATGTGAACATGTTGATCACCGATTTTTGGCTAAAAGATTTGCCTCCTTGCTGCAGCTAATGTTTGCTTCATAATGGTCCCACACACACTGTAGGAACAGTGGGATTTCTTCGACAGAAGCAATGTATCGTCCTGAATGACCAACCAAGTGTGTGTGTGTGTGCGTGTGCGTGTGCGTGTGCGTGTGCGTGTGCGTGTGCGTGTGCGTGTGTGTGTGTGCGCGTGCGCGTGCGTGCGTGGCTGCGTGCGTTGAAGTGAGACTTATCGACTAGGAAAGAGAGTCATAACAGAATGTGTGGCTAGTGTCTACTAAATCCATACACTTCTGGTCATACACTTTTTTAAATTAAAGAATTAAACATTTTAAATTAATTGCATGCATTAATGTGCAAAATCGGATTGCGAGGGTGAAAAACGTGCACTGATTGATCAGCCGTCTTATCTTCCCTAGGGGTTATACAGCAAGGATGAAACTTGGCCACCAAACGCGGTTTCTGTGGATGGTTTGGTAGAATTCAAGGTTGGAGTTTAAGTTTATCCGGGCGCAAGGGAACCAAAACATCAAGCGGAAAACAGTGAGCTTCAGCGGTTCACGGAATGGCACCTATCCTGGTTCTGTGCAAACTCTCTGTCGACAGTAATGTCTTTTAACTTAATCAAATTAGTTTGTCTAGTTGTCTTTGTGAATAAATAAGCTACTGGATATATGATCAACAAATTATCACCTTGCCCTTGTACTGTCAAACCTTGGGCACGCAGCATCGCAATCTCTCTCTCTCTCTCTCTCGCTCTCTCTCTCTCTCTCTCACACTCTCTCTCTCTCTCTCTCATTGTATTTATTTGTTATAAGAAAACCTTACAGCATTACTCCCCACTGTATTGACTGTCCACTCGAATGCTGGCCTAGGTGAAAGACAGTTGGGGAGGTCTGTAACTAAGTCATTGGTTTAACTGGTTTACACTTGGAAACAAAGTTCCCGCAGAAACAAAGTTCCTGCAGACCAAACACAGACAGTGTTGCACACATAGAACAAAAAACAAAGGCAGGGCCAGACATAGCATGAAAGCCAAAATTCTTCAGGCTATACTCATATACAAATACATATATTGTTGTAGCATATTTTAAGTTTAAAAACATACACATTCTTTTTCACAGACAGACAGACAGAAAGACATAAAATGTGTATCTTTATAATTATTGTCATTATTTGTTCATTTACTTATTTTGCTCTGCATGGGTACGTGGTTGGGGGCTTCCTCTGTAGAGGTTTATGTAGCTCTGTGTTCAAAACTGTCCTTGTCTGTCTTTTTTTTATTGCACTTCCATACTGTCAACATCAACAATAAGGTCTATAACAGGTCTATGCAACCTGTTACTGTTTTTACCCCACAAGGTTAAAAACACATTTGTCTCATACGATCTCTGTTTGGGAAACAGCTTCTTAAAAGGAGAGTGGGGGTGGCTGGCAACTGCATTGCATAATAACACTTCTTTTCTCCTCAGTAGTGCATAGCTACAGATCCTAAGCAACCCGTGTTGGTAGCAGCCTCTGCTGCTTGCTTAGATTCCCAACACAACACTGCCAAAGCCCTACTTCAGGGCTTCGGAAATGAGAATCTGCTAAATAACTGCAGTGATCAGTTGAGGGGTACATGCTGTATGGGATGGGTGTGAAACAAGCACAACAGGCATTCCCTATGTTGCAATACGTCTCTGTTGGCTGGAAACCTTGTACGTTCAAAACTGTTACTTTTCAGGAAATGGGGGGAAAAAATAGCTGCGTTCCAGACAGTGGATCCAATGTAGTTAACTAGTTGTTTTGTCACAAGTTGTTGTGCTCTTGTTAATAATAATTTTCCTGGGTTCAATATTTATAAAACCCACTGACAAGGCTTAATCACTTTCACTTAAATACACTATTAAAAAAATAGCAAAACAGACCTACAAGCGTATGATGGAGTAGGGCATTAATTTATGAAAAAGTTGAAATTTGGAGATACAAGTTTTTATCCTCAAAGTTTGATTTTGATTTGTTGTGACCTTTTGGAAACCATTGAAACTTCAGACCATTACAAAGGCTACTAAAAGCCAATCTACAAGCTCACAATACATCATCGACTTGCAATGCAATTGTGAGCTTATTCAGCTAAGAGCCAAACTCTGTCAACTAAGTTATTTGTTTACTAACTATGATAGAGGGTTTAAGTGGTTAAAACTACAGTTTCTACATGATATTTTTTCATGGTGGTTATTCGAATTTAATTGTAGCCAGTAGTGAATTGAGATGAATCTGTAATAAGGGCTTTTGAATGAGATATAGATCAATCAATCACAAGTTACAACCAAAAACTGTGCACTGCATCTGAAATCATGCAGATTTGACTTCAAGATCTGCACTTAGGTTATTTAAAGGTATATTTCGTATTTAGATATTTGATATTCATTTTAAGGTGTTTTCAATGAATATAACATGGTTAAAATGGAGTTGGGTTTGTATAGGAAGGGGTGTGTCTGTTAAAATGAATATCAAATATCTAAATACGGCACAGTGGCGCAGTTGGTAGCGCTGTCGCCTCACAGCTAGAAGGTCCTAGGTTCGATTCCCGCCGGGGACGCTGTGGGGCGTGTCTTCTCCTCCGCGTCATCAGCGCCCATACCCTAGGTGGGGTTGGCGAAAGGGCCTACTCTGTGTGGAGTTTGCATGTTCTCCCCGTGTCTCTCAGGGTAGTTAATACCCTCAACAAACATGTAGTAAGCGCTATAACGCTATAACGCCTCCATCAGCCGGGGCGCCTGATGGCAGGGAACTAGTTGGAATAACGTGTTCCTTCCACGCGCTACGTCCAACCGGGGAAGCTCCCCCCTGTCAGGTGACAAGAAGGTCAGTTGGCTCTCATGCATTGAAGGAGGCATGAGCTCGGCCCTGGCCTCCCTAGGCTGGTGAGGGGAGTGTAGCGCCCAGGATCACTTAGAAAATTGGCACCGGGTGAAAAACAAGGGTTACAAAATCGCGGGATAAAAATGTAATTAAACAAAAAAATATATACATCTAAATACTGAATCAAGCAACTTAAAAACTGTCTGGGGTGCTCACAAAAGCCTGAGTAGATGTTAAAATGACCCCA
This sequence comes from Gymnoscopelus braueri, assembly GCF_963280865.1. NCBI lineage: Eukaryota > Metazoa > Chordata > Actinopteri > Myctophiformes > Myctophidae > Gymnoscopelus > Gymnoscopelus braueri. Next base: position 28,153,474 of record NC_137604.1, read on the forward strand.
ATGATTGGGGTGATTCTTGATGACATTGTACTTGTTCCACTTATTCTTGACTCACTTTGGAAGTGAAAATTGGCAAATGCAAACTTAAAGGAGCTACACCATGAATTTAAAAAAAATATTTGATATTTAATATCATATGGTGTATGTCCCTCAAACCTTTTTCAAAAGGTTTGAGCCTAAATCATCACTCAGATATACTCATCCCAAGTCAATTGTCTCTGGCTTATACAGCACTTTCAGCTGCAATACCAAAACGTCCTCTTGGGCAGGGGGGGGCTACTGAGCAATTCTGTTAATACAAAATTCTGTTAATAAAAAAATATATTTAAAAAAAAAAAAAAAAATGGAAAAATTCTGCATAAAAAGAAGCATCTAAGAAAAATACAAAATCGAAAAAAAAACACTTTGAACATTTTTGAACAATTCCACCAAGTGTTTGAGGTGCCTGTTTCACCCACTTCCGGGGGGCGGAGCCAAAATCCGAGCCCGAAGTATTTGTTCGTAGACCCCCACTTAGGGGGGGTAGAAAAAGTTTCGGAGCGATTCGGGCACTTTTCATTTAACATTGGGTTTGCCATCAAAAATGTTTATGACCTCATAAACATTGCCATTCTGAGATCGCCTGTTCAGACACGCCCATTCTGGAAATCCATGAAATGAGAAGGAATGACTGAATTAAAAAAAAAAACATTTTTTGGGGTACAAGAGACACTGGGGACCCCAAAAAATACAAAAAACCAAGAAAAAAGTGATTTTCATGGTGTAGACTCTTTAAGGCATTTGTGAAAGTCTCTTGTCACTGTGATAAACACACTATTGATGCATCTGTACACACAAAATAAAGGAATTTTCACCAGAGGAGTGCAGAGGAGGACAGGTCATAGAGGTTTAGATCAAAAGCTATTCATAAGGGAACATTGCTGTCAATTTTCTTTTCATTCTAAGGTTTAAGAAAAAAAAATCTCCCATAGTGGAATAGTAGCCTCATTGTGATTCATTTTAATGAATAGCCAATGGCACAATTTATCTTCTAACGCTGCTTTTGCAGGCTAAAGACAGGTCTGACAACTGAGGCAAATTTGGAGGCTAAAGCTTTTCACATTGCTAAATGCATCAAGCTGACAATGACAGAACTGTTTGTAAGGTGGACCACAACAACAGGAGGACACTAGCAACAACAAGCAACTTTTCAAGGACAGACATCTCAGTAGCTACAGTACCAAGAATGGCCAAAGACATGTTTGTTTCTTTGAATTGGATGAGTGGCGTGAGGTACCTGAACGTGTGAAACTTAACAAAAAGTCATATTGCCCGATCAGACAAGCTTTGTGAATGCATTGGGGCTAGATTCACACTTTGTTGTGGTACTAATCAGGTCTTAAAGGCCTACTCCATGTTGAACCAGAATTTGAGGAATGTAGGCCAATTGAAAAGCCAGTGTTTTTACATATCAAACTAAAACACAAGCACAGGGAAGACCCACGGTTTTAACCAGACACAATGTTAATCGCCCAAAGTCTGGGCATATTTTAACAAACCTTTCTAACTTAACCACTTAAGCCCTATTACAAAATGTACAAAAATAGCCAATCTACAAACTCACAATGCTTCATGATGCGAACCATTGTGAACTGGTAGATCGGTTATATATTAAAACATTTTTGAATGTTTGCATACATTTTTTTTATGTTTGCTTAATCGCTTATAATGACTGATCACATATAATATTCAAAGGGTTAAGTGGCTATGGACAGTATGCAAATGAAACTTCCAGTTTGAGAAAATGTATTGCCACTGCTCTCTTCTGTAAAATGTAGTACAAAGCAGACAAACTTGATCAGTCCTGTCCTGATAAAGAGAGAGGCCCGCGGGGAGAAGCCATGCTGTGTTCAAAGGGGTATCCCTCACCAGGAATCATGACTGTTCTTGCCAACATGACGCCATTTAATCCCCCCTCTTAGTTCAGCGTTAGCACCAAGGGTAACCAAGCAAACAAGCTTTCTGCACATTTACTATGATAAATCATCGGCAAATGATTTAGGGCTCGTCTGAGGACGACCTAGAGAGAAATGGCCAGGTAGGCTAAAACATTGTAAGCAAATTACTTCTCACACAGATGGCTTAAGTTAAGACAAAACCTTTAAGACAAAGTAAGTAGAGAGCAAGGAATCTGTAATAGCTGTTGAATATGTATCAAGCATACAGTAGATTGGCCTATTTTGCAGAAAGCAAGGAACTAAATCAAGATGTGGCAAGTCTCACGTAGGCCCTTTTACAGGGAATACAATCTAAAGATGAGAGCAGCACATGTACCCTGGTTAGGTTAGAGCCAAGACATAATATACTCTCAACAGTGGTTTTATGTCTTGTTATAAAATAGGGCTACTAGCATGATAATCAGATGTTTTTTCAGTAGGGGTGCAACTGTCAATAGAACTAATGGATTATAAGAAATAGTCAATAATCGATTTAAAAAAATAGTGAAAATATAGCAGATCACAACACATGTGAGACATTTTTGTGCGACATTGTTGTACGACAACGTAGGGGAAAGGAAGGGCCTAAGTGGTTAATCAGACTAATCGATTTACTTTAATATAAAAAAAATCCATTCGATTTTTCTCACGTTCATTATCTTTTTATGTTATATATAAATTAATAAAATAAAATAAATCAAAACTTGCTTCTTCGATTATTTGATTGATCTAAAAAGTAATCAACAGAATAATTGCTAAGAAGATAATTGCAGCCCTAGTTTTAACTTTTCAGAAAAAATTGCATTATTAGTTGTTTATAATAATAAAAGGTTAACTTAAAAGTGTTACAAGGACATTGCATCCTTAAACAAAACAATGTGTAAAATACTGTGAATACCCTTGTGACTGCAATGCTGAAAAGAGTAGAAAGGAATACTTGTCCAATTAAACCTAATTGCACAAAACAAGACATAGCCTTCTATAATACATGGTAGTGGGAGAACAACTTTCATTTTCAATATATAAATACAGGGCATCACTTGAACTTGGAAAAGCAGCTGATTTTCCTGTGCACTACTTGAGTTGGTTGCAAGCAACACAAGCTGAACCACTCATTAATAAGCGTTAACCCTGCAGCTTGTCAAGTGCCCCCAGGATGATAGACACTAATTGTTGCAATCACAGAAAGCAATTAACAACGGGGTCAGAAGTTTCCAGAGGGGGGTCTATGTCAATTAAAAGGTTGTAGATTGAAAATGACTACAATGTCTAAATTAAGCCTCTTTTTTTCTTTTTCCTTTTTTTTTTCATGGATTGACATCTATTACTGAACAACTGTCATACCTTACAGTTACTGGAATGGCAAAAGCAGGCATACTTGGTCAGAGTCCTTGCAATGAGACAATAGCACTGTATATACGGTATTGTACCTTAATACATTTATATAACATTCAATACTCCAGATTCAACGGTCTGAAAGTTTTAGTGTATTGCTTGTATTACGTGCTATTCATTCTTTTACTTCATTTATGTTGATGCTGGTTTAGTGTCGTTACCGAGTAGCCCTGACATCCTGTACCATAAATGAATGGTACTGTATAAAGTTGACAATATGAAATTCTAATGATAAAGATCAGCTAGTCCATAAATATCAAGGAAATATCTTTGCCAATAGTAAAAGTCTAAATTCAAATCAAAGGTGAAACAGAGTTAGGCTTCCCAGGTGCTCCAGCACACATGGCACATTGCAACAATGAGGCTATCTTTTCTTCTTTTTTTTCAACGACCATGCAGCTCCACAAGCACCGTCCAATTAATTAACAATGACTTATAATACAAAGCACTTTCAACTAGGTGTGTGCTGTGAACAGAGCCAGATTGACATGAAACTTTGCCTCAGCTACTCTTTTTCAAAACAGTTGCTTTTGCCTTCCAAGAGAAGCTGAAGGCGAATTCCCCCTGGACCAATGCCAGGAAAAGGAACCCAGGGACCTTACTGACACTCCATCCACACCAAGTGCTTCATACTACCAACTGGCCTTTAATTGCTTTTTAGTATTATTGCTCAATATATTCAAACAGATTGACTAATAATGTTGCTGTTAAGAGGAATATGATTGGTTAAGAACTCCAGATCAACACAATGATCATTCATTTCCGATACTATTAACACAAAGAATATTCCATGTTCACATTCTGCAAAATTGCAGGTTGAAGTTTGAGACACCAGAATTCAAGGACATTTTTGTGGAGACCGGCCCATGCCAGATCTTTGGTTCCGATGCCCCGATAATCCTCCTAGACCCCCAATTACCAATGTAATGACTGATATATTTTTTAGATTTATCTTATAAGCAAACAAAGATTTATCTTATAAGCGAACAAATGAATACAAATAAACATTTTGATAGAAAACATTAAGTATATTAAACATACATGAAAATAGAATTTAACTTTAATTATACAGTGAACAAGAAAACTAGTAAATATAAAATACACACATAAACTGAACATTATTTCATTTAACCACTTATGCCCTACTCAAAACCTTTACACATTGGCTGCATAATTGCCAATACCAATGTCATAGTCAATACACTGGTTTCTCACTGCTGAAACATACACACATAAAGAAAGACAAGTGGACAGACATACACATACTGACAAATGAGCATCTCATCAGCCATGAGTGGTTAAAGCATGGCCAAATATAACTAGACTGATTGCTGTAAATGAAGTGGAAGATATTGGTGTCATATTTCTTCATAATGTTATGTAGTTGGACATAGGATGACGGCCTGCTGTATTGTCATTTTATCACCACATCTGCTGTTCTATCTACATTGTGTCTGTCATACATAATATGATTGCCCTGTAAGTATTGCTCTACTTTCACTCAGTATATATAATAACCATCAGAAACATAGCTTATAAGCCTCACACACTGCCCCTAGAAGCCATGCGACTCCAACTCCTTACGCCGAGCCAGCCCAAAGACGTCCATCCTTACACCCCAGTCCCAAATAAAGTTTGGTCTTAGGGCGGCAATAGAGAAGAGGCCATGGGGTCACCAAAATCAGTAGGACTCATCCTCTGGGGACCATGAATGTACTCTGCACATTCTATGACAATCCAAAAGTTCCACCCTTACGTCCCTGCAACATTTTGGCCTGAGCGTGGCGCTAGAGGAAAGGCCATGAGGTCACCATTTAAGTAAGCCTCATCCAGGGACCATAGATGCGCTCATGCCACGACAAGGGCAGTGGTTTTCGAGATATCTTGCCTGGGACCAAAGTGTCTTTGAGTGATGGACTGACTGACATTAATAGCCATACTCTTGAAAGAAAAAAATCTGTAAACCTCTGTATTGTACAAGGCTTACACTGCTTAACTTATGAACAAATGTGAACAAAAGATAAACAAAAAACAAAACACTATATATTATGTAATGCTCATTTGGTGTGTGTGAAGCAAGACCTAATTCCCAGTAATGGAGCTGATTGATTTCTCCTGTTTTCTTTTCTTTCTATTAATCCTATTATGACTAAAACAAATGTTCTAGTAACCACAAAGTACATGTCACCCCTCCCCTCCCCCTCCCTATATTCTAGTACTTTAGTAAATGATTTGAAAATGAAATCATTTGCTATTAGAAGTGTATTTTTTTCCTGGCCACCTTGACTCCTACTGTAATTACATGTTTGGACATTTGTCATTACAGGGAAACAAGAAACTTGCACAAATCTACAAACAATGAGCCGGTAATAAGTTAGTCAGAGGCCACACAGAGGGAGTAAGTACGCAAACCATCAGGTAAACTGTGGGTGAGGTAAACATCTTTCTTGAGTGCCATGCACATACACACAGGCACACAGCACACAGGGGCTTTAGGGGCTGTTATTCATTATCCACACGACTGCATTCCAGGGGCTGGACAAAAGGAGTTATCGCCACCATCAAGCACAAGAGAGGGAGAGAAGGGATTTAAGCAGGTTCTCAAACAAGATGCCCCCACCTGATAACCTTAGCACCGCTGTTGCACCATTCCCACATGTCCTAATGCATTCACAAATCCAAAGTTGTGGTGGTCATGGTGGGGGGTGGGGGGCTAAAAAGTTGAATGAATGAAGAGAGTGAGAAGGTGGGAGAGTGAGGAGAAGGGAAACCTAAGTCAGACAGAGAACACAGAGAGGAGGAGAAGAGAGGGAGAGAGCAGTGTGAACATTAACACAGAATGGAAGTGATGTGTCTAAAGATAACAAACACCCCCTTTACGAGACGTGATCAGAGAGGCCACGACAAGTGCACCTCGCCCCTACCTGACTCGTGTGGTGGCGGCTATGTAAGGCAGTTCCGATAAGACTGCCCATGTGCTCAACACCCCCTCTCACCCCCTCTGCCTCTTTTCCTTTGAGTACCTGGAATGTCTTGAAAAATTGTGAGAGATCCGGAATTCTCCTCCTCCTTTAATTCCCGAAAATAAGGTTCTAGCTGGAAATGTTGTGATTACTCACACACCTTGACCTTGAGTACACAGTAGCACAATGGTTTAGTGTGTTTAGAGCCTTCCTAGGACAGGTTTTCTGTCAAATGTTATTCTAGTATTACATAACTCACCTCCATCATTCTACAAGATGAAGATCTTCATGTACTTTTGTCACTTTAAATAATGTGACATCAAAACCCTGTGTTGAGGGAAGCGTCTATGTGACTTATTCTATCTATAATATGATAGATTGATAGATATTGATGAAATATGCGGATGTCAGTTCTGATACACATTCAAACGAATATATTGTGATGGGGTAACCTATTGATAAAGTAGTGACATCACTCAGGTTAAGGATATTTAACTTTTGTAAGTGTAATTACCCTTGATTAATTGTCATTAACTTGCACTCAACCCAATGTTCAATCAAATCTGAAGAACCTAGCAGGGTAAAAATGGCAACCTGCTCTCTGAAAAAAAAAAGGATGAATATCATTTCAGAAAACCAACTCACCTTTTTTGAACTCCTCCAGCATTGCATCTAGCTTGGTGTCATTGAATACAAAGTGCAACTGATGACTGTAAAACTTTGTAATGGTTTTAAGTGGGGTACAATCATCTGGATCAACGAATGCCAGGTCCTTCACGAACAGTAGATCCACTATGTTAGACCTTTCACCCTCGAACACTGGGATGCGCGTGTAACCGCTCTCCATGATTTCAGACATGGCAGTAAAATCAAGGATGCCATCAGCTGGAATCATAAAACAATCTCTCAGTGGTGTCATCACATCTTCCACTGTCTTAGTCCTAAGTTCCAGGGCACCCTGGATGATGTTCAACTCCTCTTTGACAAGATCATTGTAAGGATCTGTCACTCGCAGCATCTCTAGAAGTTTCTCCCTGTTGTAGACAGTCCCTATCTCCTGACCCAGCAGATAATCTAACAGTTTGCTGACTGGGTAAGAAGCAGGGAAGGTGAGAAGCATGAAGAATTTAGTAAGGAATATTGTGTTTGCGCCTACGGCAAGGCCATGCCTGGAACAGATAGCTTGGGGCACAATTTCTCCAAAGATGACAATTCCGATGGTAGACATCACCACTGCAATCAACCCAGAACCAGCAATATCATCCAAAAATATGGTCAGTGTTGTATTCACCAACACGTTTCCGAGGAGGAGTGAACAAAGTAAATAATTCCCTTGGCTCCTGACAGGCTCTATCTTTTTGGCGTAATTCTTCTCCCTTTCTGTGCCACAATTCTGGACTATTTGGAGCTCCATGGGGTCCAGAGCCATCAGCCCCAAGTTCAGCCCACTGAACATGCCTGAAAGGCAGAGTAACATGGAGATTAAGATAACCTGGAGCCAGAAGGGCAGGAGAAACTTCTTCTCCTCCACCACTATCACCCTTGTGTCATCTCCATCGTGATAGATCCATGTGTTTTCCGTCCACGGATCATGCATTCCAGCCACGGCTGGCGTCGAGGTGGCGATGCAAAGGTAATACGCTTTACTCTTTTCCGTCTTTCGAAGTGGCTTGACCTCGATTTCAACTATTCCTGACGTCTTGCGGCTCACGACGATGCTCGGCAATACGATGATATCCGATGTCCTGATGCCGCAGGGATGCAAGCCAGATGTCTCCTCTTGGCTCTGGTTGTCCCCTGACGAGCTGTCAACGTTCCCTATGGCTCGGCTCCGCTCGTGTTCCGTGAACGCAATCTTGGACCAGGTCTCGTTGTTGATGTTTTGCCCGTAGACCCTTAATTTCACCCGTCCCCGCTCACTCACCCGCAGGTGGCCCCTATCCATGAAGGAAATGTCGTCCGTGTCCTCCAGTCGGAGGCCGATGATGACCGTCTCCTCTGACCCTTCTTTGCCACTTGTCGGGGTGACCAAACAGCCGCTGACAGTTAAGAAAATCACAGCCAGAGCTCGAACCCGGCTAAGTGACGCCATTTTCGCAGCGGCGGGTGCCGGGGCCGACGGTTCTGCCATATTGATCACGGGCAACCCAACCTTCCTGAATGAAAAGGGTTTTTAAAAATCAGAGCCGATCGGAGTCCGCCGTCATCTCCGCCGAGGGTGGCCGTGTCGTGTCGTGCATCGGGGACCTGCTTGGTTCCACTCCGCGTCCGATACTGATCCTTGATGAGCGGAGGGCTGTTTGTGCCCCCCTGATGTCCCCGAGACAGGCGACGGCACCGGCCAATCAATGCAGCAGCTGATCAGGGGCGGGGAGTTCGCAGCCTCTTCGACAAATCAAATCCCAAAGTAAAGGGAAAACGAGATAAACAGGACTCTCCTCTTTCAACCTGGGCCGGGGTCCTTACTTTACTTGTTTCGGCATTTCATTGTAGGAGACATGTTTTAAAAATAGCATAAATAGGCGATATACTAGCCTTGGATCAAGACTATCATATTATGTAATGTAGGCTATTTGATCGAATCTGACTTTTACTTTCGTATCTATGATAGTCTTGGCAAGCAACCCCCAGTGCGTCCTGCACTTTCACCAGTAAAGCCCGTACTTCTCCGTACATGTACAAAACTAAATATATAAGGTGCTTACCCGTTTGCCCCAAATGTTAACTCCCGCTTCGGAGTCTTTGTGCAATGTATTAGTCTTTAATTTTCAATTAAGAAGTGTTTTAATCCCGTCTGTGGCCGAACGTAATTTTTTACCCCTCGTTTACTTCCTGTTTACATTGAGTGTAATTCTGGCTTTGACCGGATGCGCCCCGTCACAACCACCCATTGAGGAATACAGAATCCGACACAGACGGGATTAAAATACTTATTTATTGGAAATTACGGACTAATACATTGCACAAAGACGCCGAAGCGTGAGTTAACATTTGTTGCAGCCGGGTAAGTACCTCATAAAATGTTTTTGTACATGTACGGAGAAGTACGGGCTTTACTGGTGAAAGTGCAGGACGCACTGGGGGGTGCTAGTCAAGACTATCATAGATACGAAAGTCTTACTCGATAAAATACATCTAGTCTTGATCCAAGGCTACCGATATACAAAGCTCACAATGCGTTGCATTGCTACGCTTGTAGATTGACGATTTTCCCACCACGGGACACCATTCGCAGTGATTAATTTTATGAGACATCCAATATTTGAAGAAGTGTCTTAAATCATAATTACAATACCAAATACCCAGACTGACTTCAAACTGCTGCAGGCAGACCTGACGCCTGTATTAAAATTATAAGTGACTGAAATTGCCACTGGGGTTCACTATTATAATAGATTAATTAGTAGATTAATTAGTAGCGTCCTCCACTCATTAGGTTCGTTTGTTCTATGAGTGAGGGCTCTGTGCTCAGAAGTCGTGGTGCGCATGACTAGGAGTAGGCCCAATGCAGTTTTTTTGCCAAGGAGAATACAATCAAACTTTCAAGCTAAAATTCCCTTGAGAATGGAGTTGGTTATTAACAGTCAAGTGGTGGAAGAAGTCAGTGATGGAAGAAGCACTCACATGTTTTACTTAAGTAAAAGTATCACTAGGCCTACTGCAAAGGAGATATAGGCCTACTCTGTTACAAGTCGAGGTCCGGTATTCAAAATGTGCTTGAGTAAAAGTACAAAAGTGTCGGCATCAAAATATACTTAAAGTATCAAAAGTAAAAGTACTCATTGCGCAGAATGTCCCATTTGACAAGTTCAAAATGTATGACAAATCTTTTGAATGCAATTAAGGCATTGTGAGCTTGTAGATCTGCTATTTTCAAATGGACTAAATATATAGGCTATATGGCTGAAGTGTTAGTATGGTTTGTAATAGTTAAAATCTACAAAGTGACAAGTAACTAAAGTTTTCATATTATTGTAGTTGAGTAAAAGTACATATTTTCCTCTGAGATGTAATGGGGTAGAAGTAAAAGTAAATACTGAAGAAAGTAAAAAATACCTCAAAATTGTACTTAAGTACAGTAATTGAGTACATGTACTTAGTTACTTGCTTTCATGGTAAGTGGTAAGGAGGGGCTGATTGTCTTTTAGCCTACTTTAGGCTATGTGCTGCTGGGTAGCTTAAACCTATAATAATCATATTGATCAGCTAATGTAGTAACAGGTAACTACAGCTGGCAAGTGCAGTCAAACTGTAGGCTAATTATAAATGAATAATAATAAACAGAACAGTAGCAATCGCAGTACGCATATCACATGCACAAAGACTCAAAGATATAGCCTGAAGATTTGGAAGGGGATGATTTATTACTTTAAAAATATAACAATATTGCCATCTGTCCTATAGTAGAGGTATGGATATGGATATCAAATTGATCACCCCAATGTAGTCTAGAATTGCACAAAACAAAACAAAAAAGGGAGAAAATAATAGGTTAATATTTTAAACAGTTTCCCTACCATGACTGTCTGAACCTCATTGTTGATATAAATGAGCTTTTACTGGATTATGCAGCAGATATTACCTAATGCAACTGCCAGTGGAGGAAGAGGTACTCCGAATGTTAACTTAAGTAGAAGTAGCAATACCACAATTGGCATCAAAATGTACTTACAGTACCAAATGTATAAGTACTTAGTATGAACGGCCTATTTCACAATTCTTTAAAAAATATATTTAAAAATGTGTCAAAGTTTTTAGAAAATTGCTGATCTACAAGCTCGCAATGCATTGTGAGCTAAATTAGCTAAATTAGCAAAGTAACTAGTAAAGTTTTCAATTAATTGTAGAGTAAAAAGTACAATATTTTCCTCTGAGATGTAGTCTAGTAGAAGTATAAAGTATTTAAAAATGGGCATACCCAAGTAAATTAAAAGTACCTCAAAATTGTACTCAAGTACAATACCTGAGTAAAGGTACTTAACGGTAGTTACTTTCCAAGTTTCCACCACTGAAGTGAACAATTTGTATTTCAATGAGGAATGGAACCTATAGACTTAAAGTAATCACATGATATTTTCCATCCACACATCAATCTAGGCATTCCTTTTCTGAATACATTTTAAAGGCATCAGAAGACACAGGATAATGTAATGTGAAGCCTCCATTTCTCTTTGGTTTCTTTCATTTACAGCAGGCAGTCGAACGTGGGCCGCAGCACCCCCCTGTGGTTGAAGTTGGACTTCCAGTTCCCAGTTTCTGGCTCATCAGCTCAAAAGGATTTACAGTTCTTACCTAAATGGACAGTAACACACATACATTAATGGAAGCCCCATATTCAGATACACATAAGTATTCAATGTCAATTTCACAACTTAAGAACACAATAGAATTGGGAGGAACAGAAAGGTGAAATTGGCAAGGTGAAAGAAATACTCACACAGGGACTTATTTTATTTATTTTTATTTTACATTTTTATCCCACGATTTTGTAACCCCATTTTTTACACCCAGTGCCAAATGTCTATGTAATCCTGGGCACTAACTTCCCTCTGCCAACCTAGGGAGGCCAGGGCCGAGCTTATGCCTCCTTCAATGCATGAGAGCCAACTGACCTTCTTATTTTATGAAATATTTCAGGTGTGCTTCTTTTCTCCTTGACTGTTTAATAGTTGTCTACCCATGAACTTGTTCAATGTTGTGCATTAAATGTTGCAAGACAATTTGAGCTGCACTTGAAGTCTTTGAATTTATGGCTCCTTTGGATTTACTATGACTCAGCAGCTCTTTTATCAGACATCAGCGGTTCATCCTATCAGCATGCCACAGTAGCTGTGCTTGTACGCAGTGTATGAGCAAGACCAAAGGCTATTTATTACTATTCTCACGTTGCATTGATTGGAGAAAGATCTAAAGACTGATGTCACTTCAAAGAGGCAGTCCAAAGGTCAAGTAATGGAAAGCAGCACATATTTTTCTGATCTTTTGTAACCAAAAGGAAAAAAGGTGTCATAGTGTCAGTTTAATCAATAATTGAAGTTTGCTCTTTATATTTAGACATATCTAAATAGAGGTGTGTATGGATGCTTGTGTGTGAACTGAGTGGTCACAAGAACTGATTGGCTGAAGGAAGAACATTCCTTCCTGTTCAAGGTTCACCAGCATGAGTCCACAGTCTGGTTATGACTCCAAGACAGCTGGTTGACCTTGAGCATGTGAATAATGTATATATGTGAGTGTATGTGTGTGTGTGTGTGTGTGTGTGTGTGTGTGTGTGTGTGTGTGTGTGTGTGTGTGCGTGTGCGCGCGTGCGTGCGTGTGCGTGGACACAGGCATGTATGCAAGGCTAAATGCCAAGCTAGAGAGTGGGGCTCTCTAGGTGTGTCATACTTGAAACTGACACCAAAATACTGACCTCTAGTGCTCAAAGAAAGATCAAGTGGTGTCATAATCTCGCATAGCCAGATGAACAAAGATCTTCGCCTACTGGTGACATCTGAATTCAATTTATAAAACTAGAGGTTCGGGCCGCAACGCAGCCCTCACACCTACGTTGCACCGGCGATCCGACCAATATGTCTGAGAGTCATAGTGTCGGGGGCTTTATCAGAGTAGTACCCGTTGTACCCGGGTGTCCCTTTTGTGCCCAAACTGTATTTGGAGATGTCTGTTTAAGAGGTGTCCCTTTTATGGCCATACATGGAGATCTCTGTATCTGTCAGTCCTTGTCCCTTTTATGCCCATAATGGAGATACCTGATGCCATCAGTACATGCCCATATATATTGGTTGGATCGGCGGTTCTGGACAACTGGATATCCGAACTACTCGACGGCGGGCACCGCACTCCCTCGAGTACCTCCACATGCCGAGTTTGAAGTTGGTTGGTCCCATATATGCATTATGCACATGACCATATATGGCCATAGCGGTCGGATCTGTGACTCTGGACAACCGGATCTCCATATCTGTCAGTCCATGTCCCTTTTATGTCCATATATGGAGATCGCAGATGTCATCAGTATATGACCATATATGGGCATGCCCCCTTTTGTGTCCATATGGAGCCAACTGATTTATTTGCATTGAGGTTTAGACACTTACTGACATGAGCGTGATGACGTGGTCTTCCCGCCCGCCCACAAGGTCCTCCATTAAGACAATTTTAATATAAGAAGATAACTATATATAAATATATTTCACAGAACCAATGCCAAGACTTTAGGACGGTCTTTCATATTGGGCGGTATGTGTGGGTATAGGTTTGTTACCGCTGGTTTTCCCCGGCATCCTAGCCCATTCATTGAATATAGATTTCCCCAGACGCATCAGTAGGTGGAGATCTCTGATTGTCTGGCTACGTGAGACTAGTGATGGCAAGTACTCACCCATGACTCATGCCCATGATGTTAGTCAAAACTCAGGGTGCTTATTATGATTCTAACCTTAGGCTTGACTGTGCAGGATTCAGAGGGGGCTCCTGGTGGTTGGAAAGTGAACTCTTCAGCAAATCTAGTATGGGTCAGAATGCTAGCCATTGCTTCATCCACTTCCACGATCTCATTCACCTGTGTATCATAAACAGGCAGGCACATGCATGCAATGATTTGTGTGCAAATTGTAACCACATCAATTCTGGCGTCAAAATCTTTTCAGAAATAGAGAAAATAGTAGATCTAACAACGTGCCAAGATGTATGCATTTGAGGTTGTAGTCGGCTATTTTTGCTATTTGTCGCATTATGTAGTTCAATAGGGCTTAAGTGTTTAACCCATTTAGACCTCAGGCTTATTTTAAAAACGCCTTCTAAATCCTGACCTAAGTTTTCTGAAAAATAATTATTTTTTCAAAAATTACCAAAAAAATGATGTTGCTATATACTGTACATAGCAACAAGAACCCCAAAAGGGGTTCCACGCTTGAAAGGTATAGTTACGTAATGGGGTTCCAGCCCAGGTCTAAATGGGTTAAAGACCTTTAGCAGCTTGTGATGTTCTTCAGTTGCACTGCAGTAGCTGGTAGATACGGACCTTAAACGTATAGTGGCAGTCAAACTCGAGGACGTTCTCTTCCCCTGTGATGTTCCCATTGTATACAACTTGACAAGCCTTGGCACCATTTCTCGGGACCTTGAACAGGCGGTATGTAGCTGAGACAAATTTGAAGTCCCCTGCATCCACAGAACAGGTGAAAAATTATTAATGTTGCCTGGGTACAGACCATCCACTGAGTGGACTGACTGCTTCTCTGAAAGAAGCATTCACTTCAGACAGCGTGATATCAGGCTCGAATTAATGAATTGTCTAAACCAAATGTGATGCTTCAAGATTAAAGCTTCCAAAATACTTATTTGTTACACCTCAAATACTCATATACAAGTAGACAAGAATCAGATGATTTTCTTTCGGTTCGTTATCATTTTAGCAGCAATAACAACAATAACAAAATAAATAATTAAGAATAACAAGTAGTAAGATAAAAAAGAAAAGAGCCAAGTATGTACTTTAATCATAGCACACTTTGAGGTGCTTTAACTTGCTGTGTGCATGGGTCCTACTTCTAAATCAGATATTAATTAAGTAATAATATAAACATTTATATTAACAGACGTTTAGGATTTAGAAACGTTTTAGTGTATACTGTAAACATTTTTAAATAATAATTTAGGTATATAAAAATCCAACCAAGGATGTCCTGCAGGTCCTTGTTGTCCACTGTAATCTCACTGGCTGTGACTAGCCGCGGAGGACTGAAGCCCACCTCCTTAGCCAGTTGTAGGAGATCCTCCCACCAGAGAGCTCCACCTATACACTCACCTGTTAAGATTAAATCACATATATTCTGTTAGCGTGACACTATGTCTCATGTTTCTCATGACAGGCGTTTGTGATGTATTATGGTAATGAGCATTGTGCATGGTACACATAGCAAGTTCAGTCAGGGAACTTTTTGCAGTTGCTGGGGGCCATGCCTCTATTCTCAACCAATCAAACACTCCCTTCACTAACAAGAGTGTCCCATTTAAACTGGGATGTTTGCATTGCTCATTCGTTGCTTGTGTGCTGCTGCCTTTCTTGTTGTCTGTGCTACTGCTGCCGTTTCTTACATTACTGCTCAACCTCCAACACCCCAGCTACTGGTTGTTTTGGATCTCCTTTTTAGTACTATGGGGAGATTCGGAATGCCCGTATTTGGTAGGGGAGATGTAGCATGTGCCCTGAGAATACCTCGAATCAGATACAGGGTGCGTTCGGAAATTGCCCACCGGAGCGCACTCGCCTATTAGTTTGTATTGGCCAGTGCGCTCAGTGCTGTATTTCCGAACGCACCCACAGTCATCTCATCGCCAAACCAAATAAATGTATTGCTAATCATATATTAAAGGTAGGGTAAGTGATTTGCAATTATTCAAATAATTGCAAAATGGGTCTATGTTCTGATAGTGCTCGTTACTATAGAGTGTCCTGTCCATATAAGGAGTCTCCATGTCTCTCCAGCTCTTCATAAAACAGAAAATGCATTTTCGTTTCAGTTTCAGTTTCATTTCCAATTTTATCCAATCAGGATAGAGAACTCAATCAGGATATAGATTAAACAAGTGAAATTGGAAGTGATGACACTAAGAAATGAGCAGGCAAAATTAGAACTGGAACACTATAAAAATGAAGCTTAAAAATGGGTACTTTCTCCTGATTGGATGAGATTTTGACACCTACCGAAAAATGTATTTTCTGTTTATTAAAGAGCTGGAGAGAAGGGGAGACTCCTGTTACTGAACAAACACTCTATAGCAATGATTACTATCAGAATATAGTGCTTTAACCTTTAAAAAAAAATACTTTTTGTTTTAACCCAAAAATATCACTTACCCTACCTTTAATTAGAAATATTTGAATTCAATTAATGAGTTGTCCTGACCGACCTGTAGGTAGCAAGCAACAAGTCTGACATACCCCACAGGACTTTGTGATTTTTTATTTCATCTGTTAGTCTGCTACTGCTGTAGACATCACTGAAGTACAGCTCACCACCATCCTAAACAACAACATAGCAGTAATATGTAAATAAGTTGTTAGTGTATTGATTGTTTTGCATCTGCTGTGCATGATAACTACAGGAACTTTATCATCACTTACGTACATATTTGTGACCTGATGCCACATGACTCAGAACAAGTCTAAATAAATCATCTAATCTCAACACTGATTATTTAAGCTCAGGGTAAATCATACAGTAGTTAGGAAATGGGGTTGATTCCTAAAGAAATGTACAGACAGTCCATCATCCTTCTCATATTTGGTGACATGATTAGAGAGTTTACAAAATAGTAACCATACTGTACAGTACCTTGAGAACATGGTACGCTTCTGTCAGTACCCTCTTTTTGTCAGGAGAGAGATTCACCACACAATTAGAACTAAAAAAAAATCAAAAGAATTATATATATATATATATATATATATATATATATATATATATATATATATAGTTATTTTACTACATCATGGTACTGAAATCCAAGGAAAAAAGAGAGTAAAGCCTGATTTATATACTTTGGTGACAAAGTCTATGCTGATACATGTGTCAGTTATTTTGTCGAGTGGCACCTTTGTCACTTAAGCATAAATGAGGCTTAACGGTATATCTGTGATCTTACATGATAATATCAAACGCGTTCTTTTCAAGCCCAGCCTCTGACAGAGCTTCAATGTAACCCTGGACAAAGCTGACGTTGGGCTTCTTGTAGCCAAACTCTTGCATGTGGTAGTCCACATACTTCCTGGCAACATCAAGCTAGAAGACAACACAGACATGTTTAAGTGGTAAGGAAAGTGTTTATCTAATCTAAGGGCAAAGTGTAACTACTGACTACAATCAGATTGCTCAATTCAGATTTCTTGTTTTGAAACATTCATACATAGAGCATGAAACGATGTTATGATTAGTATTAATACCACGACCACAATTTAGCCTACTTAGCTATGTATATCAAAGTACAGTAATAAATAATACAGTATTCAATATAATAATCTATAATTCAAAATTAAGGCTATGCAATATCACAATTTGAGACTAGATATCGCCTTGGATTTTGGATATCATAATATCATGATATGACAAAAGTGTTGTCTTTTCCTGGTTTTAACCACTTTCAAAGATGTGACAGGTTTTGAGCTTGTGGATCAGATGATTTTGCCATTTCCTTTCTTTCTTTTTTTTACATAAAAAATCAAATGGATAATTATTGTCAATTTGTCACAATTATCGTCACAATACTGATATCGAGGTATTTGGTCCAAAATATTGTGATATCTGATTTTGTCCATATCGCCCAGCCCTATTTCATCCTATAGTCAATGTACCTGGTCATCAGTCATGTCAATGCCAGTGACATGGCCCCTCTCCCCCACCAGCTTGCTCAGCATATAGCAGTCCCTGCCACTTCCACTGCCAAGGTCCAGCACCTTGCACCCCTCCAAGCACTCTGGCACGACCAGGCCACACCCATAGTATCTGAGGGGGAGGAGTCAGGACAGAGAAATATATTGCAGATTTAAGACAGGATGGAATATTAAAACCACTTAAACACTACTTACTTGACCAGAGTCCCCCAGGACACTATACTAGGCCGGGTAGGCCCCCTCCTGTTTCAACTCTACGCTAAATATCTTTGCCGAAAATAGCCGATCTACAAGCTCACAACGCGCAATGGTGCGATGGATTGTGAGACTGTAGATCTGCAATTTTCGCCAGATATTCACCCCAGAATAGGGGCACTAGGGTTCAAGTGGTTAACTCAGAAAGCAGTCAGGGTCTGCCTTAATGTGTGTGTGTGTGTGTGTGTGTGTGTGTGTGTGTGTGTGTGTGTGTGTGTGTGTGTGTGTGTGTGTGTGTGTGTGTAATGGCAACAATCCACTGACTTATCTGAGACTTCAGGATGCACACTCTTCAAAGCCTGTCTTATGAAGGCAGGGACAGGCTTGGCTGGGGTCACACAGGCGTTGCTCTTCAAGTCAGAACTTTTCTTTAGAACTTTGCCATAGTAATCCTGAGGACATACACGTGGATATAAACATATATGTTTTTAAATTACCATGTTTAATAATATGATAGACTAAACGTTATCAGTGAGTGTTTACAACTAGCCATGGTTCACATGAGCTTGTATACAACTGTCATGGTATGACAGTCATGTTTCAGGGCTAGTTTACAACTAGCCCTAGAATGTCTGTGATCTTACATACATTTCAAGTATTCCAAATACACAGTCATAGATCTCTCTCGGTCCCCCACTGTGTAGTGCCCATCTGCGCGGCCATAAAAGTGCTCTAAACTCCGTCTGTACTCACCCAATAATTAATTCCTAAGACGTCTAGTCATATTTTGTCCTCTAGTTTCATATCCATGTGAAAGTTCTGCCAGAAAACGTGTGTTTGGTCAAATATCTCCACTTTTTCACGAGCTGCACACGGACTTCTTTCTGTACGACGCGAGGGGCCAGGAATGATTGCAGCACTGAATATACGTAACTTCCTTTAGGACGCACAAATGTTTGGGACACACAATTGACAGGTGCTTGTGATTGCTGCGGGGTAATGAATCATCACCTGCCAATTGTGTGTTGAATAATTAATTATTGGGTGAGTACAGACGGAGTTTAGAGCACTTTTATGGCCGCGCAGATGGGCACTACACAGTGGGGGACCGAGAGAGATCTATGACTGTGTATTTGGAATACTTGAAATGTATGTAAGATCACAGACATTCTAGGGCTAGTTTACAACATGACTTAGGGCAGGCTAAATCTCTTCAAATCGAATTACATGAAGGAGATCTGTCCAAGGTACGCAGTTTAGACCTCATGATATTGTTTAATTCTGTATTAGAATTAATGAATGATAAATATTCAAAAAGACTAAGCAAATTAAAATGTTTGGGAAGTGAAAAGAAGTTACCTTGACATCAGCATGAATGGTGGTGTCTGAGAAGAGTTTTTCGCAGCACGCACTACAGCAAATAGAAAGTTAACGGCATTATGATTGATTGATTGATTGATTGATTGAATACTTTATTAACAGTTTGCAGATTGTACATAGGTACGGATTACAAAGATTGTTAAAAGGATAGCACAAAAACAGGGGTCTGACTGTATACATCGCTCAATTTACTTACTACAATAATTAAGTTGATTGATTGATTGATTGAATGTTTTATTAGACATGAATGTAAAACAGCACGAGTACTGTCTAGCACTTTGTCTAAAAGAATAACACCAAAAACATCCTTGCGGTCTTGTTTCCATTGGTCGACATAAGTTATATGACATAGTTGCAGCAATACCAAGTCTTTTCATACCGTTACATTTCTTACCTCTTGTCAGCCATTGCTTTCCGTGGTTCTGGTATACGCGAGTGTGGATTGGAAGGTCCGGGGTCCTGATCTTAAAGTCTACTATGCTGCATTGAGTTTACTTCCGGCTCAACAGCACCCTCTACAGCAGGGGTTCTCAACCTGTGGTTCGGGACCCCAAGATGATTCTGCGGGGGGGGGGGGGGGGGGGGGGGGGTCCCCAGATGACAGTGAGGTGATAATTTAAGGACTTTTAAGATATTTGTAATACCTCAACAACAACAAAACAGAAAGAAAAGAACAAGACCATTGATCAAAAGTAATCAACAAACTATGCTATAAAAACTGGGCAAACATTGGCCAAATTGTCAAATAATATTAGACAGAGATAACAATTGTGAAAATAGCCGATCTACAAGCTCACAACGTAGATCTGCTATTTTCACAATAATTATCTGTAGAACCGAGTCAAACAAAATTGAACACCTAAACTCCTACATTCCAAGTGCTTGTCAGCGTGGGGTTAGTTCAAATATGATTATTTTGGGGGTCGCGTCCTGAAAAGGTTGAGAGCCACTGCTCTACAGTACATTGTGAAGATTGATTTTATTTCAGGTGGCTTGCACACAAGCATTCAGGAAACCTTTATTACGTTTATTTCTAACTCAATACAGCATGTTATATTCTTTCATTAGATTTTTGTTTCAGCCTACCCTTTTACATCATTATAATCCCCTCAGATAGACAAGATATGAATTTAGATTTATTTAGACATATTCACTCACACAACCACTAAAAGAATAAAACAATTACAGTTGGCATGGCTTTGAAGGATATGTTTATTGAACATCCATATTGGCTGTTGTAATAAATGGCTTATGAACAGAACATCCAAAGGATATGTGCACAACAACACAGCCTAAATGTCTTTGGCAAGATGCCCCTGATGTTTCAAGATGTTGTCTACATTTGTCAAATGCACCATTATATACCCTTCACACATTTAATGTTGGGACAAGTCTCAAGAAAGGCAATCATTTTCTCAGCTAAGCAGAAAATTACCTGGTCTTTACATAACAACAAAGCTAATAATTACATGATCAATGTGTTAACAATTCCTTAAGTAACTATTTGGATCAACATCTCAGAACATTGTATACAACGTGCCAATAAAAAGTGGTTTTAACAGATTTTACAATACCAAGAGTACACAAAGGATTCAGCTATGAACAATAGCTCATCTTCATACTATATGGACCACAATAAAAGAATATTACTTTTTCATCATACAAAGAGCAAGAGCGTGTAATATACATGTTATGTATATTTAAAGCACTTCAGAAAAGTGTCCGCTTGGGTAAAATATTCGTTTAACTCTTGAAAAAATATGAAACAGAGCATCTAGTTGTGATATACCTATACGCTGGGTATTAGACAGTTTTTCTGACACTGTCTAAGGTAAAGTATACAGTATATACCTGTGAGGTTAGCTGAAGAAAAAGTTGTGCTTTTAGGCATTACAGTGTTTTAAGGAGGTCCATAGAGCTTATGCCTTGGATGGAACATGTCATCGACATGACACAACCCCTTTAATCTGATCATTCTAATTCTGGCCAAACATTTCCAACACACAAACCAATATCACACTAAGTTTGTGGTACACTACATGTAAGGGTTTCACATAGTACATTCATAGTCCAATGGCATATTTGTGGCACATGCATTATCAATCAACAGCTACAACAGCTTTGTTAACATTTGTAACAACTGCATTTTAGGTGTGCAGGCCAGATTTGGAAAGTATTCTATCAAATGTTTCTTTTGACGATAGCATTCCGTATTTTAATGCTTGAGATATCGTTTTCTAAGCTTCTAGCCTTCTACTGCACCACTGCTTGTCATCTTGTTTGGTATTAGCTGCCATATTTCAAATATATTATCTAATCTGCTTCAATGTGCCAAACCTTACTTTTCTTTTGTCTGTTTCACCTTCTTTTTTAAATCTAGGTTGAAATTATAAATATGAATTTGTCAATGATTGGCCTGTCTGCTTAAATAGTGAAATAGTGATTTAACACCTTGAAAATTCAATGGAAAGGCAAGATGTTTAGTGTAAATATCAGCAGACACAAAGATTGACTTTTTGGGGGGAAGTTCAGAAGTGCTAATGGTATAAACACAAGAGAGAAGGGATCAGCCATTGGAAAAAAGTCTAGCGTTGCTGTTGGGTGGACTTCTATGATTATTTCCAAAGCTGCTCCTTTATTATTTTAAAAACATTTGAAAATTGTGAAAATAACCGATCTACAAGCTTACATTGTGGTTTCTGCCTGACAGCAACGCTATGGGCACATTACAGAAACAAAACAAAAAGATTGCATTGCCTGTCAGCAGGCTATTGTGAAATCTGTGTGGATAAGAGATATCAGTAAGCTATTATAAATGTGTATTGTTAATTCAGGAATGACATGAAACTTGCCATATCACTACTTTGTGATAAAACCTGAAGCTACTTTGGCTTGTTTTTATATAGCTGGTGACTGAAGGTGGTGATGGTGAAGTTCCTGACACAAATTGCCAGTCAGATAGAATTTTGATATTCTGCATTTCAGTTGTTACAGACTGAACTGTTGAACCAAAAACAAAAAAAATCTATATATATTTTTTTCTTCTAAAATAGGCAATAACCTATTACCTAGAATGACATGCCTTAATTTGGGACGGCAGGGTTAAGTGGTTAACTTTTGGTCAATGGTACCTGTATATTTTAAAGTTTTAAACTTTACTAAAACCTGACATTGCTGAAAGTTTACCCCCCCCCCTCCCCCAAGAAGCACAGTGCAATAATAAGCTAACAAATATTTGGAACCTGCCTGCCTTTTCTATTTATCACAGGTCAATATGGTGTTGCAGACATCTTGATGTCATTTACTGCATATCAACAGATAAGGGAAAAGGCATTAATTAAAAATAAATGGCATATTCAAAATTAAGACTGGATTTCTTAGATATGATTTTTGTATTAATTTCTTGAAGCTAACATTCTCTTAATGATAAATAATTATGTGCAAAATGTAATAAACCTCATGTAGATTTGTTAATGCACTTATATCTCTCTGTCAAAACAGTGTAGAGTTACAGAACAAGGCTAGGTGCTTTTTTTAAATAGCTCAAAAAGCACTTTAGAAAGAAGCATGAGTCTCATTGGACATTCCACACAATCTTGATCAATGTCCCTGTACAGTATCAAATTGCATAAACACACTTTGTGGTGATTCAACACATTGCACTCGTCCACAATGTTCTCGCTCCGAGTGATTCTTTGCAGAGTCATTTCCTGCCTGGCCAGAGAGAGCAGTGCAGGAAATGTTCATGATTGGTTATCTACGCTCAAGTGAGCAGTGCTGCTTTCGCATGCTTGTCCGTGATTGTTTGTTTGTGACATCACAGTTCCCACCTGCAGAAGTTCCTAACATTGTGTCGCTGCATTCCTCTCAGTGAGCAGAACCAACAGAAGAAGGTGAGGAGAAAGCGCTATAGAAGAGCTCTGTGTATTCAGTATGAGCAGTTTCAATTGATGCAGGCTGCAGATGGCTTAAAACTCACAATACACAGTTTAAGGCCACCGTTCCGGCTGAGGTGGTGGGAGTCATAAACATTAAGTTAAGAACCCCACTTACCAACTCACCCTAATATCACCCACACCTGTACAATCTGAGACATAACACATTCATAAAATACACATATCTGTTGTAGAAAACACGTACTCCTCAAAAACGAATGTCCGCTTGCCTCCCTCCCCTGAGTTCTGTTGTTTGTAGTGAAGGGGTGTTTAGTGTTTAACTGTGCGTCAACCCTGGGGCTCAGTGCTGCAGCCGTGGTGCGGCCCCTCCTGCTCGTTGATGGTGTGGAGGAGCAGGCACACCGGAGTGTGGGGGGAGGCACTAGAGGTTTGGTTAGCTGGCTGCGGCGGTGCCGCAGGTCCGACGGGCCCGCGTGTGACCCGCCTCTCTGGAGCTCCCAGCACCTGCTCCTCCTCCACGCCAATGGGAGTGCGGTGACCACAACTTTCACAGAAGTCTCCAGCCTCCTCTTCATCATCGTCGTCGTCCTCCTCCTCCTCCTCGCCCTCCCCACGCCCCAGCAGGTGCTCCAGCTCCCTCAGCTCCTTGCTATCCTGGCCAGTCCCCCCCGCTCCACTACAACCACTGTTCCCTCGCATGCCACACACACACACCTCTATCCCAGAGTCCCCTGTGAATCGTCTTCTCCTCCCGCTGGACATACGCTCCTTGTCCTCAGCGCAACCCTCAGGCACCCCCTGGTCCTTCAGCGAGGTGTCTTTGCAGGGGTCAGCCCCACCTCCGCCCCTTTTCTCCTGACTGGTGGACCCCTCCCTAGTAAGCCCCTCCTGAAGCCCAGCTGACAGTATTGTGCCCACTTCCTGGGCTGTCTGTGGAGATTTGTTGTCAGGTTTGTGTCTGAAGCCTATGGTGGGGGTGTGTGGCTCCTCCAGGCTAGCTCTGGAGCATAGGGTGTCAGACATTGGGGTCACTGGAGTGGGCTGGATGGCTGGGCAGTGGCTATCTTGCTGCTCAGTGTCCAGTGGGCTAGTAGCCACTGAGGATGGGCCCGTGTGTAAGGCACTGTAAGGTGGGGGAGGAGTAGGAGGTCTATTGACCACCTCTTCATAGTCAGGCAGGAGGTAGTTTGGGAGAAATCCTGAAGATGAGAAGAGAAAAATGTTCCAGACACAAAATAATGGATACACATTTAAATTGACAGGACTTAAACAAGCACCTCTCCTCTAGGGTAGTAATGCACCTGGCATGGAAAACAACATAGTTGAAAGGATTGTTTTCTTTCATTTTCATAGCCCTATTGTGACACCAATGTGACTAAGCCACAAACCATAGATATAATCCCTACCAGAACAGCAAAGGGGAGAAAAATGTCACAACAAAGCAAACAAACATTTTTAGGTCATTTCTCTGTTCAGAGACTTGGCAGCACTGGGAGAGTTGGTGTTGCAATGCTGGCAAGGCACCAACCGACTCCTGAAATCTGGGGCATGTAAACAGGTAGGATCTGATGCTTAAATGAGATTTAAGTGATACAATTATGATTATGTTTTTGGTCAAAATGGACAAAGGTCAATATTACACCCACGGTCATGGTCAAAAACAGATATTTTAATGAAATAAGTTTCATGAATGATCTTCCATGAAACTTGAAAAGTTCAAAATGACATAATCACATGACAGGAATAGAGATGTAACGTTACGTTTTTGTTTGGTTACAAAGCACTTTGTAACTTTGTTTTGAAAAGTGCTAAATAAAATAAATGTATTGTTTTTCACATACTGCCTCAAATATCCTTTCAATTCTCAAACTGAGTGTAGACCAGAGAGGCTCTTACTGAAGTAGAAAGGCACAGTGGTGTAGTTGTGTGCCTCGCGGTAAGCGATGAGATTGATCTCATGCTGTCGTTGCTGTTGCTGCAGGCGGTGCTTGGTGCGACGATGGTGGCACACGCAGCAACAACTCAAGATGAAGATGATGGCCCAAACCAACCAGAACCCTGTGGTAAGAGGAGAGGACACTTACATATTCTGCATGCAGTAGTGCATTAGTCTGTGCATACTAGGGCAGCAGTACGGCTGTCATCACAAACAAATGGAGAACATGAAACCCTACCACGGTGAAGGTTTTAGAGTCAAATCTAGACTGAAAAGGAAACCAAACATCACAGCACTGTAAAGAAGTAGCAATTCTTGGTTGTATCTGACTTGCATTCCCACGACATATACAAATTCTGAGAAACAGATATGCAATTAGTAAAAGGTCTGTGTGTGCTACATCTGGTTTGTTCTACTGTGTATCAGTTCTGAAGTGACAAAACAGTCTAATTATCATTCCGACAACATGCTCAACTGCTTTGACCATCAGGGAATAACTTGCAGGATCCTATGAAAATCCAGACAGAGAATGCAACTTCAACGACTGCAGGCGAGGAGAACAGTTGCTCTTGAAGAAAAGAAGGGAAATAACAATTTGAGAGAGGCATAATAAAAAGGTCCTTACACCAGTGCTCATAGTAGTAGCTGCAGCACTGAGACTCGCCACAGCAGTGCCCTGACTCGCAGATGTAACTCTGGTTGTTCACCCCTTCACAGTACAGTAGGCTCTGAAGGACAAGAGGAAGAAACAATATGTCACTGAACAGTACAGTACGCTCTGGAGGACAATAGGAACCAATGTGTTACTTCAAACACCTTCAAAAGTACTACCCTGATCCAGTCTCTCTCTTGTCTTGCTGGTGCAGGACAACAGATGAGATTGCACTGCACATGGCCTATGCATGAAGTACATGCATTATATCATTATCAATCTATTGTGTGCGTATACGCCAAGAGTGTTTAGGATTGCGATTAATCAACTAAATTGAAAATAAAAATAAATCAATAAATAAACAGACAGACACATGAGATAAATGTATCTACATTCCAAGTCAACATTTGCAGAATCTTTCAAGACAATATATAGCAGTAGTTCTGTATTGAAGGAGGTTGAAGCCCGAGGCCAAGGGGCTGTTTTTGGACAGTGTTTTCTCCTTCTGCCACGGTTTTTGCAAATGTCCATGTAATGGTAAAATATTAGAGGCTACATGACATTTTCACCAAGTTGTGTGCATTACTTGCAAAACAATGTCACCTATCGGCCTTAAAGGTTAAACTTTTTTAATGTGAAAACTCATGACTCAACAATTGCTACAGACATCCATCTAAAAGCCTACTCTACAAATTTGCCAAGCAACTATATATCCATCTGACTTGGTCTCCCACCAATTTTTTTTTTTTTTAAACGCACACAGACAGTAATAGAGATAATAACAGCAGAGCGCCCCCTTTCAAAGGCCTATTTGCATAATGTAACTAAAAAGGAAAATCTAATTAACCAGTTTACAAGATACAGCAGTGCCAAGTAGTTTTACTTGTACTAAGTTAATTTTAACTTACTTCTAACCCTTGACTGGTGTGAGTGATGGCTCGGAGCTGACAAACGCTAATTGATAAGGCTGTGGAGCAGCAATGTGGCTGTAAATCACTATCTACTGTTACTACTAATCTGCTGGAATGCTGCTAGCATCCACAATCCATATAAAATATGGAATCACTCTGTCCAAGAAAATACCACACAAAATATTTGTCAAAGAGTTCCAAATCAAAGCTCAAAGCATAGGCCTAAAGCAACGTCAGTCACACACTAATCAAATTCATCTGAGAGTCAGAAGACTAAGCATCATAATAGTTTTAGTAACAAAATAAACCCACAGAAGTTGCAGCACAGGTTAAAATCAACTCAAAATGGCCTATTTTGAACTTCTCTAAGATAGATCAGTTGATCACCATATCTTACTTTAAATGGGTCAAAGACTTATTTTGCCTGGTCTGTAGTTGGCCATTATTAACCGTATTGGCCGTATTGCTAACAACCTTCAAAATCCGTCCATGATATCAACTACCGATAAAAAGCATGATAGTACACAAGTTGAGAGACAATGGAGCTATGCAATCACTATCCTTTCAAATGCATCCAGCTAGAGCCCAGGCAGCATGCTCTATTCTATATTAAATTAATGATTAGCTAACCAGAGTTCTGAGGAAGGTATGTTTCCATAAATTACCATAGTAGGTCCCAGATTGAGAGACATGGCGATCCAGGGTGCAAAAGTCCCATACAAGCTCTTGACCACCGTGGTCTTTATTCCACAGTAAAAAGGTTAAACAACCTTCTCTCTCGCTCTCTCTCTCCCCCTCCCCTACACACCAGGTCCAAACAGGAGACAAGGATTGCTCTACGGAAATTTCCAAGCAGCAGTGGAGCCGTTAGCTGGAGCAGTGCATGATAATAACATGCTCTCTCTCTGTACACGAAACAGTTGGCTCTGTGTATGAATGGAAAAGAGACAAAGAGATCAACACAGTTATTATAAGACCCACAAACCCATAACACTGGGATCAAATGTAACAAATACCTCTAGGCACAAACTCCTTAAGTTAATCAGTCATCACCACTTACAAAAAAAAAAGTGTTTTCCCATTCAGATTTTCAGAGTCAAAAGGTTTAAGTCACAGTGCAATGAAAAAGATATGTCCTGTTATTTCCACATTGTATTTATCTTTAACTTTTGTGTTTTCATTTACTTGACAGCTATTCTCCACAACGCACTCTCCACTCTGCAGGCTTTGCCCTTTCTTGCAATTGGATACTGATAGCCATCTAGTTTGTTTGGGTCTTCACTATACACCCTGTGCTACAAAGATAACAGAGTCCTTTATGGTCAGGAGGAGTTGGTAAATATTGGTAAAATAGGCCCATAGCCATGGGTCAAGAATGAGCCTTCCCTTCTAGGCTCAACAGTATGTTATAGGCTAGACTAGAGTATATCACAAAACAAAGCGGTCACTGTGTTTATGTGGTTATGACATGCTACTTATCAATCAAACACTTGGCCATAAAGAATACTTAGGTAAACTGAGACCAGCTATAGTTAATTGCTTTTTAGCACACAGACAAGAGATAGAGAAAAGAATGTGGACAGACTAGATTCCCCTGTCTCCGATCCAAACGGGCAACAATAACACCATCCACCTTTCTTGTCCTACACAGTACCATATTAAGGGAAGATACGTCTGCTGTGCCAGAACTTTGGTGACATAACAGCAAACAAGCATGCCTAATAATGAGAAGGTGTTGAAATGTCCACACAAAAAAAAACTGTTGACTATCAAACATTGTTCCTCAAGACCTACAGCTACAATGCTTAGTTCATTCCTGACTGTAAAGCCAATAGCCTACCTAGTAACCCATTCAATCTGGGAACGCAGCTGTCATTTTAATATTTTTTTTTGGCTATTCAAAAAAATAGCAGATATGCAAGCTCATAGCGCGGGACCGAGTGTCGTGCTATGAGCTTGTAGGTCTGTTTTTTTTTTTTATCTTGAAAATGTGTGCAAATCTTTGAATATATATTTTTTAAAGCGAACTTTTGTAACTGTCAAATGTCTCAACAAATGTCTTCATTTTTCTGAAAAACTATTGTTGCTATATGATTGAATATTTTATTATTAGGCAGAAATGTAAAAAACAGCACAAGTACAGTTAAAAACACTTTGTCTAAAGGTCTGTTAAAAAAAAAGTCCTTGCGGTCTCGTTTCCATTGAGGTCCTTGGTATTCAATTTTCCGAGTGCTCAAACCTTTTCTTGTCAAGGACCCCCAAAATTATGTTTTTGGCCACCGATCCTCATCAAAATATGTTGTTCCAGGGACCCCCCAGAAGCAAAGATTTGAGTAAAAAATATTGTTTCAAAAAATATATATGTATTCAAAGATTTGCACAAAATGTTCAAGATTTTTGAATAGCCAAAGTATAAAAAATAATGGTTACAGCTAAAAATCTAAAATGACACAGATGCGTTCCCGGTTTAAATGGGTTAAGGATGGCCTGTTTTACTTGGCAGATAGGATGATGCACAGAATAACCTCAGTGACCCCATAAGATATTACTGATGGGGTACTCATCAGAGATTACTGATGAGTGCCAGTGCTTATGCAGGACCTAAAATCATTCAGAGAAATTAAGGTAAGGACATAGACACGAAGCACATTCATTCCGTTTTATTCAGCCATTCCACATGGGGCAAATGTTATTATTCTATAATAATAAACATTCACCCCCCTATTAAACAAAAGTAGGCCACGTTTCCAATTTCCAACAACTGCAGAAGACAATATGACAAATAGACTTGTTGCATGAGAGGTTGATTGAATTTATCCTAATTTACTACTTAGTTTACAGCTGAATTTCATAAAGCTTCATGTCTAGATAACAGACTTAGACCTTGTCAATTACAACGTAGCCTTGACTGTTTGCACTATCAGTGGGTAACACTGAAAATACAGGCAGGGCAGAGTTAACCCATTCAATCCGGGAATCCATGTTATTTTAGATTTCTTTGGGCTAATCAAAAATAGCAGATCTACAAGCATAGCAC
Source organism: Gymnoscopelus braueri (assembly GCF_963280865.1). Classification (NCBI taxonomy): domain Eukaryota; kingdom Metazoa; phylum Chordata; class Actinopteri; order Myctophiformes; family Myctophidae; genus Gymnoscopelus; species Gymnoscopelus braueri. Next base: position 28,183,213 of record NC_137604.1, read on the forward strand.
GGCTATGAGCTTGTAGTTCTGCTATTTTTGAGAAATCTTGAAAATTGGTGCAAATCTTTGAATATATATTTTTTCAAGCAAACATTTTAACTCAAATCTTTGCTTCTGGGGACTCTACAAATATCTTCTAAATACGAACAGTTTTTGAAAAAACCTATGTCTCTATAATATCAGTGGTTCTCAAACTTTTTTCAGTACCCCCAAAATGATATGTATTTGGCCACCAAAATATTTTGTTCCAGGGACCCCCCAGAAGCAAATATTTATATAAAAAAAAGATGATCTACAAGCTCATGCTATATCTGCTATTTTTGAATATAACCATAATAATGGGTTGACTCAATATCGAGTATAATTGTGTACTTACTTACAGATTATCAGAACGTGAACACGGTACAGGTATAAGCATCAACACATACACTGACTGTATAAAATATTTAGTCAGTAATAAAGAAAAAACCTACTGTGCAGCCGGCCGATATATATCAGTATATTGGCCATTATTTTACTTTCTTTGATGACATTTGTGTCAGCAATTAAGCACTGTGTTCAATCCTTTTCAAATAGTTTAAAAAATATCAGATCTACAAGCTCACGATGCACGATAGGGCGGTCATGAGCTTATAGACTGAAGATCTTTGAATAGGGCATGTCGTTGAATAAAATAATGTTCAGTTTGCGTATATATTTACTTATTTGCTTGTAAATATATATAACTGAAGTTTAATATATTTACTTAATTTAATTGTTTTTATTCACTTGTTTGCTTATACGTTCTCAAATAGAAACTTCTTTATCAAATCTAAGTTGTTCAAATTAATTAAAAAACTTTGCACTTTAAAAAACGAAACAAAATATTAATCTAAAACATTGGTAATCTGTGGTCTAGGACACGCTAAAATTGAATGTTGCATATGGTGGGCTACACTGGTCTTCAAAAGGTGGACTAAACCTTTTGGATAATCTAAACGTGCCGCATGTACACGTTTTAAAAAGGCCACATTGTTAGTGACTATATGAAATGTTTTTCCTTGGGGGGGTTTAGCTGCGTCCAGCAGCTCTCTAACTAACTCGTTCTGTCTGGCACTTTGGCGTCCACAATATTGCCAATTGGCTATAGAGGTGTGTGTGGTCGCAGCTATTGCAAATTTGTGCTATGTAAGTATTTGTTTTGGCAATTAACCATGGTTGAATGTTTCCCAAAAAATACAATAAAATCCCCCACCAAAAACTGAAAGTTTTTGTTTTGGTAGTATCTATAGTACTGTATACTATCTACTCTATGGTATTTGAGTGTGTCTGTTGTGAGGACGATATATACACAAGAAATTAACTGTGATTTACATTTTGAAAAATCAAATCAATATGATCAAATTGACACTATGTTAATATGGAGGTTGTAGGATATTTTCCAGGAATACACATTTTTTTTAAATGTTAAAATTTAAATAACATTGACTATTAAAAACAGCCAATGTAATACTGGAATCTGTATCGGTTCCAAAAACACCATATCAATTTATAGCAGATATAACTGTATTACTTCCCTCTTCAGATAGGGGTAGAGAATACAGGGAGAATGTTGTGACAAAGGTCATTGGCTGTATTTTGTACGTGGAAAAGCTTAGCACCTTAGTCCACCGCCATTGCTCAATTTAAGATTTTAAACCTCGACACCCATCCTGAGTCCCGACAGGAGAAAAGACGGTAATCTAGGTATACGTCACTGTAAGACTTACAACCACTGCTTTCCTATTCCACGTTATTTCACTTGTTTACATGAAAAGACATATCAAACTGTTGTTTTCTCAATAATTTCTGTGTTATGGCTTATTGTGTAGATAAACACAAAACAGGTGTAAACTGTAAACACAGTAGTAAGCCAGCCCCTGAAAACACCTAATAATTCATCATAGTTAGAGACAGCTTGCTCATGGATGGTACAAGTATATACAAATTAAAAGCCTGACACACATTGCAATGCCCACTAGAAATAGTTTTTAGGTATGCAGCCTTTTGTTAGATTCTGTAAACATTTTAAAGTGTTCCCTAAAAACATTACTAATCAATTGAAAATAAGAGAAAACAGTTAGGATGGAGGCTACTTCATCAAACAGCCGATTGGACTGCACTTCCATCCTTGAAGCTGTAGGTAAAGCCTCACAGTCACAGCTGATGACATTGTAATATAGCATCATGGTGTAAAGTCACACCTAAGTTGAAAAATATCCCAACTTTGGCCTGCAAGATGGATCCTTATATTGGATAAGCCAGTGAGTAATAAATGTCTGTGGTCACATGGTGCTGCTGCTGATCAAATGTTAGTAGTCTTTCAAAACGTTATTAGAGCCTGTGGTTTAGCCCAATAAGACACATTAATGCACTGCTAGTAGTCTTAGTCAACAGTAGTAGGCTAGAAGTCCAACAATATGTTGAGCAATCTATATCCAGAAGGATACAACAAAAAACCTGATAATTTGAGAAGAACTTTAGACTTTGTCAGCAGGTCTATGAAAATTCTGCTGAGATATTTTAACAAGCACATTATCCTATCTAGTGATAACAAAATGCAAACAGATCTACACAAACTACAACTAAATTGATGTAGCCTAACTGTCAACACTTTACATTGATGACTAAACACAAATGTGATTAACATCATCCTGTAGAGAGCTGACAAAGTAACTATACAAACGTTATTCCTCTTTCACTTTCAATTTAAACTGTATGTCCTTGCTGTGAAAAGGGAATCAGTTACTAGTGCACTGTGGATGCACCAATATAGACACTGTAGGACAGATACAATGCAAATAAATAGGGAAATTATGCCAATGATAATAAACTGCTCAAAACAGCTAATTTTTCACACATTAAAAGCACATTGCAGCTCTCAAATAGAGGAAATATTCTTAAAAATACCCTAATGGTCTAGTCTACATTGTCACACTACCAATAACTGTATTATTGCATGCCGCAATCAATGCAAGTATTCCCAGAATCACAGCATCTACCAGTAACAGCAAGATAACTGGTTGTTATGATACGAGTTTGCAAGTCAGTAGATTTCATGTGTGTCACGTTCTGAGGGTGGCCAATCAATGATTGTTTTGTTTGTCTTTTCAGTTTTCACATTCCAGAGATTGTTCACTTTCATACCAAACAAATTAAATAATCAATTAATTAATCCAAAATAGGCCTACAACATTTACACCAAGAAAATACACTATCCATATTACTTTGTTATTACATTTTCACCTCAAATGCACCTTTTTTTTTTTAGAAAAAAAGGACAATCAAAGCAATATTGTTGGAGATAAGCTAGCAAAAAAGTAATAGAAATTGACAACTCTAATCATACAGAAAACAGATTTATCTTACAAGCTATAATTGTGTAATAATCCAGTACAAATTGAAAGCACTCCACTGGCACAAACTGGTTGATTCCCTTTGAGTTACATACATTGTATGAATGTAAAAACAGAAAATGTAACCCAATCTCCAGGAAGTCAGTCGTCGTGCAGGTTACTGTCACAGTACTGTAGCATTTATAAGCTTTATGTTGCAGCCAAGTCTCATTGGCCAGACTGAATAAAAGACCATTTGTGTGTTTAGCATAATGTCAGACATTATAATAAATAACATAATCAGACAGATGGGTCGCAGAGAAAGGGGAATCAGTTACTAGTGTACTGTTGATGCACCAATATAGGCATTGAAATTTCGAAGTTTCCCTTTAAGAAACTCTGGACAGCCTCAAATACATTGCTAATCATTGCAGTGCTGTTTCTGCTTATTAGGATGAACATAGAAAAAAAATGCAATTGAAGTAGACAGGTTGTTTTTATATGGCCAAAGAACCTCTACCGTCCTCCTGTCTACCGGGATACAGAAGACAACACAACAGGCCCTAATAAAGTACAGCTGCCTTGACCAGTGTTGCCATGTCTGCTTATTGTAAAAAAGAAAATAGCAGATCTACAAGCTCAAAACGCGTCGCATCATGACGCGTTGTGAGCTTATAGATTGGCTATTTTCAAATAGCCAATGGTTTAAAGTGGTCGTGTGGCCTGCTTGCTTCTTTTGGGTTGTTTTCATAGACCTGGTTGCTGCTTGTTTCTCTCGCAAAACTGGCAACACTGGCACTGACTTGAACAGTTTGCTATTATAGTATCACAGCTTTAACCTAAACAAGAGTCTTTGCCGTTGAAAACATACATTTCACCCACAACTAGCTGAAAAAACTCGGCACAACAACACTGAACAACACTACACAACAACACTGCACTAGCTGATGAGCTAACCCACGATAGCCAGTTGGCTAATTTCGCAAAGTAGCTAGCTAGCAGTGGTGGAAAAAGTACTAACATTTATTACTTATGTAAAAGTATCAGTACTGCAATGTAGAAGTACTCTGTTACAAGTATAAGTCTGGAATTCAAAATGTACTTGAGTAAAAGTACAGAAGTATTGACATCAAAAAATTATGTACTTAAAGCACCAAAAGTAGAAAGTACTCATTATGCAGAATGTCCCATTTCAAGTTTTCAAATAAAAAATCTTTTGAAATAGCAGACCTACAAGCTCACATTACGCTACTTTCAAATGGCCGAAAAGTATAGGGTTTAAGTGGTTAATGTATGTTTTGTAATAATAATCAAAATCTACTAAGTAACTAAAGTTGTCAAATAATTGCAGTGGAGTAAAAAGTACAATATTTGCCTCTGAGGAGTAGAAGTAAAAGCACTTAAAATTGGAAATACTCCAATAAAGTAAAAAATGCCTCAAAATAGTACTTAAGTACAGTACTTGAGTACATGTACTTAAGTTACTTACTTTCCACCACTGGTAGCTAGCTAGCAAGCAAACATTAGCAGCACAGCCTTGTTGTTGTGGTGGGAAATCTTCACAGTTCTTACCCCGTCTGCTGCGGACTCCGTCGGGGTGACAGAGCCGACGACGTGCAAAAACAACCCCATCTTTAAAGAGCCGAACATACACCTCTCATTCCTCTCCCACTACTAAGACACACGGGGAAAACATACGCATCCCCAAAAAATATTCTTGTTTAAAAAAAAAAACACCTTCTTTTAAAGTACTTTACGGCCCGGGCCGCACTACTACTGAAAGGCCACTTCTTTCTCGCACCGCCTCTAGTGCGTTATAATTGGACATGTGAAGGAAAGCACAACATTGGTGCAACCGGTCGCTCTCGGGTCGTCGCCACTGGCTGATCCAGCTGTTACACAAGCTGTTCCCAGTGTTGCCAGGTTCTGCGAGAGAGATAAGCAACCGGGTGTAGGAAAACAAGCTCAAAAGAAGCAACTATTAGGCCACACATGAGCACTTTTAAACCCATTATGCGTCGGCTATTTGAAAATAGCCGATCTACAAGCTCGATGCGACGCGTTGTGAGCTTGTAGATGTGCTATTTTTCAAAAACTCTTGCAATGAAATGTGGAATATTTTTTAAACATTCTAACAACACAAATGCAAAATGCTCCCTGGCACAAAACATTTTCATGAAAATATTTGAGAACCACTAGTTTAAATGATAATTTAAACAATTGGAAGCAAGCCTAAATAAGTAACTACACTTTAGAAACAAGCCCGCAACCACCAATATTTACACAAGCAACTTACCAGAAAAGCAAGCCCAAAGTCGCTTATAATAAGCGGACATGGCAACGCTGTTCTGCCTCTGCTGGGTGTGGTGTGGTCACCTCTACTGGCTCCATGTGCGCAACGTGATGGGCGCACAGTTGCGTTAATCACCACTCGTTTTGCGGACTGACCTGTGATTGGGCACCTTGTTCAGACTGGAAAGACGTGACCAATCACAGGTTGATGCGCCTTTCATGCGAGGTCTCCTCAGCTGTTATTTACAGTTTTCATGAAGACAACAACACTCACAACAAGTTCACAATAGCAGCTCCAAGACAAACTTGTAGAGAGAAAATAATGATTGAAAAAAAGAAGGAATGATATTGCCTGAATTCTAATCGACAATGTTTTGACTCACTAAGCACTAGGTACTTAAGCAAGCACCACCAGAACACCACTTAAACCCCAGCCTCCTTAAGTGTGGGGAAGGCTTTCCAAGTTTCTGCAACGCAAGCTTGTAGATCGGTTATTTTTAGCAAAAGCTTTCCGGACAATAACACAAAACAGAAAATACACTAGTATTGAGCCCTGAGAGACTACGGTTACCCATATGGGGTTTAAGTGGCTAAAAGTCGCAATTTTCTTTGTGTTAAAAGTTTTAATTGATACATACAAAATAAAAACTTTTTCTGTATCTATGCATAGGATTGATGAAATTAAGAGATTGGCAGTCACACGCATATAGTGTTTATTATCATTCATGATGCCCAGTTAAAAAACGTTTTTCAAACAATATTATTGTTCCAAGTAAAATGGATCATAAAAGTCTAAAATCATGTGTAGTAATTATTATGAGCACACATGGATGTTCTTACACAGGGGTTTTCAAAATCAGTGAGACTCCCTTCAGTCATACGTACATACACACACATATGTGCATTAGGAGAGGAGAAGCAAACAAACCGAAAGTAAGAAGTACTATTAAATAGTAAATAACATTTTGTTTCATTGTTAGTATGCTGGATTTAACGTTTATAGATAGATCATTGTTGTGCAAATCAGCAGTATTATGACTTTCTGTTTATCCTGCTTTCACATTCACGTCTGTCCACACATCCTCTACAATGCTCTGACAACTCAATGAGAAGTCACACCTCAAACTTTAAAAACTGCTGTTTTAGCGTCATCATAATTTTTCTATAAAATAGACATGACATTTGCACAACTAAAAACTACAAGTGTCAAATCACCAGTCCCTTTCATGAGGTTCCCGGAATGGAACGCCCAAAAGGCTAAAAACATCCTTTTCTGTTAATGTAGGAAGTGGAGTGCCCTTATCCGTCTTATGACCACCTTGACGCATCACATCCTTGTTCAGTGAGTGCTCTGATAGGCTCATAGATTTTGTCTTCGCTAGGGCCCTCAAAGAGCGGTTGAAGTGTGCAGAACCGGTAAAATACATGATCGAACAGGCAAACTCGTTGTAGGGCACCACGATAATGTCAATCCTGCGATGGCGACGGTCAGGTCCTGGCAAACGGCACACACCCATGTACTTCTTCTGTTCTCCTTTCACCTCATGACTCACCAGATCATCTGTCAGAAATCCTGTGTAAAATCATTGAAAGTGTGTTTTTGTTTTTAGCTTAATTGAAATTGAGAAAACTCTAAAATAACATTTCATTTTAACCACTTGAACCCTAGCGCCCCTGTTCTGGTGTGAATATTTGGCAAAAATAGCCGATCTTAACTCTTTGACTGCCAGAGTATTTTCATAAAGTACTCCCCCAGTGCCAGCAATTTTCGTGTTTTTTTATTTTTATATTTTGAATTTTTCTCATGAAAATAATTTAAGGACACATAATGTAAAGACCCAGCACAAATCCGCCACTAGAGCGCAGCACATGACAGCTTTGATCATGTCGTTGGGTCTCTCTCACCCTTCTTCATAGATTAGACAAGGAAAAACATGAAAACGGATGTGACGTCCCCCCCATTGTTTTGATCGGCGAAAATTACGTTGTGATATACGACGGCGATGACTGATCGTCACCCAGACCATAGATTATAGAAGAGAAACTGTCCGTTTGTCCGTCATACCGTGTGAAAGACCGTTTATTTACCTATTTTGGACGAAAATGACTGGGGAAAAGAATCAAAAACCGGAAACGGAATCCAGGTCATGAAACCGGATGCAGATGTCCGTGAAGTAAGTGGAACTCGAGAATAACATTGAATATTAAGCAGCATAGCGCAATCAGAGATTAAACAATGAACGCGCGTCCAGCGCGTCGAGCGCGTCGACGGCCAACTGGACAAAGTAGCACTTGACGCGTTATCGCGTCGTCCGCAGTCAAAGAGTTAAAGTTCACAACACGTGATTGGCTATTTTGGGCAGAGATATTTAGTGTAGAGTGAAAACAGGCCATTAAAATTGCCAAATGGCCATTTTAATGAAGGCTTTTGTCAAATAATTAATTTAAAATATCCACACTCTGGGTTAAACCTCCCAAACAAATGTATTTAAAGTGCAACATTTCAACCATGTCGTTCTGGTGATTTTGCCTGATGAAGACAGATGGCCAAAATGTTGTTGCACTTTAAATACATTTGTTTGGGAGCTTTAACCCAGTGTGTGGATATTTTTGAATTCTCTTAGATTCCTGCCTTCTTATCCAGCACCTGGCATAAATACAGGTACTATGGGCCCAATCTTGCCTTGGGCATTTTCTACTATTTTGAAAAACATTTTAAGATGGTTCAAATAAACGATCTACATCAACACGTCACATTGTGAGCTTGTAGATTGGCTATTTGAACTATTTTAAAACGTTTTTCAAAATAGTAAAAAAGGCCTAAAAAGTTTAGGGGTAAGGGGTAAGGCAAGATAGGGTCCAAGATGTGTGCACACAATCTCCTCATTTAACTGTTTTGCCAAAAGAGTGCATTGGATATACTTTCTAACATTATTGTTATACTATATTGTATTCAGTGTTGGGATTAACGTGTCTTAAAGTAACACGTTACTGTAACAACGCAACTACCTTTTGTGGTAACTTCTAACGTAACTAGTTACTTTTTCCCAGATCGGTAACGCGTTATAGTTACTGACATTTTAATGGCTGCGTTACTTGTTTCTTTATGTGAAAAGAGCCGACAACTTCAGAGGATTAAAGGTTCATGATCCGACTTCTACTCTCACACTAGCCGTGTATGTCACTTCACCCTCCCCTCGTTGCACAGCTGTGAAGCAACCTTTTAAACCAGGTTTCCTGACAGATCCATGGTGAATATAGACGTGCATTCATGACAGGGGAACGCACATGCACTGTAAAGTAACTAGTTACTTTTTGAGAGTACTAACTAGTAACTAGTTACTTTTTTTAAGTAAATTGCCCAACACTGTTTGCTGCATTGATCATATGTTGAAACAGATCGCAATTGATGTATAATCACAACTGATAATAAAGGGGTGTAGGGGGGTGTTGTCCGCTTAGCTTTGTTATGACTGCCTGTTTTAGTTATATTTTATTTATTTTATGTTGTTTAATTTATCTGTACTGTTGTGTTGTTGGTCTTTGTCTGTTATGTCATGTTTATTTGTTGAAAAATGTATAAATACTTTAATTACAAAAAAAACAAAGTAAATTGCCCAACACTGATTACATTATTATATACTATCTTACACTATCATATTTGTTATTATTGTTATTGCTACTACTTATATCTCCCTGTTTCTTACTCTGTGTCTCTCTCCCTCTCTCTTCTCCCCCGACGTGGTCGAGGCATATGGCCGCCCACCCTAGAGCCTGGGTCTGCCTGACGTTTCTTCCAGAGTTTTCGTTGCCACTGTCGCAAAAATTGCTTGCAATGTCGGGTCTTGAATTAAAATGAATTGATCATTTTCCTTTTGTTGAAACTTTGTGTTCTCTACAAAAGAGGACCTTCATGACACATATTTGGATTTCTGAGCCCTCCATACCTTTTCTGGTTTTCGGATAATAAAATATAGCTTACCACTCTGATGGAGAGTATGTAGCAGTTTACTGAAGATCCCCTTGTGGGTTTTGCCATCAGGGTGAGTGATGAGGACATCGACATCTCCACATGTCGCCTTCCCCCGGCGATACGAACCACATGCCATGGCCAACAGGCCTGGGTCTATGGTCAGGGCAGCATCCCTTACCTACAGATCCAAATGAACAGAATACATCAGACAAATGCTTTAGTATTATAGACCAGGTGTCAAACTCATTTAAGTCACAGGTCAGATTGGTCAAAATCACATCATCTACACTCTACAGTATGTGTCTGTGCATGCATGCTCCCAACACTGAAAGCCATCAATGCTGTTTCAGAATTTTGTTATATAAAACAAACAAAACAAGATGGATAACATTCTTAGGCTACCGATTTCAGGTTTAGGACTAAACAATGTCTGAAATAAGAATGTTATTCATGTTTAGTAAGCATGAATGTGTTAATTATATATTATTTGCATTTCATACATTGTCATGTCTGTACATGAGCTTTCCACCTGCAGCATTCAAGCATCCTATGACTTTTCAGTGCACCTATCTACCGTGCAAGTGTGCACGTGGTACTATTAATATGATTATCAGAAGCTTGATGGTCTATACATGTACTGAAACGTTTTTCTTTGTTCATGTGAGGTTTGGTACTCTGCACTACTATTGATTTTGCCCCAAAAAATAGGATAATTACAAGTAGAAGCCACGCCAGCTTAATTGCTTCGCACGTTTCCAAACACATGTACACAAATTCAGTTTCAAAATAATATAATGAATGCCTTTTGGGGATGCACATCCTTGACTCAGTTTTGGAATAATATTTTTAATGCCTTTTCATCCATTTGTCATATAACAATTGAGCCCAACCCAATAACTGCTATGATTGATTGATTGAAAATTGTATTAGGCAAAAAGAATGTAAAACATCACAGTTACATTTATAATACTTTTGTCTAAAAGGTCTGTCCAAAAAAGTCCTTGCGGACTTGTTTCCGTTGAGGTCCTTGGTATTCATTTCAGCAGTACGGTACATCTTTGTCGCTTATGAATAGTCCAATTGCCAGACATAGTCTAATGGAAATAAATGTTTGAGCACAGCTTTTCTGTGTCCAATAATAGTTTTCGATATATTATATTTATAATAATATTTTTTATTACTCCACAGGCATTGTCTATCAGCAGTGAGCACCACAACAGAAAACAGAGATACATTACCACAATCTCAATGGAGGCTGCTTCTTCCCTGGGCATCCGATGTAGAAGGTCATCATAATGCTTGAGTCCAATCTTCTGAGTACTGGTCGGGTTAGCTTTTGTGCAGATATCTTCTAAAGTCCGAAATCCCTAACAAAATCAAATGAAACTTCCCTCTCAATACTTCAGATGTGTAATAATCATGTAAAAGAAATGCAAGATGCTGACTTATGAAATCCCATAAATCTAATGCAAGAATGTAAAGGAACCACTTGTCACATGTGTCAGTGAACGTCAGATCAGGATTTTTACTTCAATAATAAAAATTCATGGTATTATTAAAAAATAATAAGTAAAAGTCATTATTCCATACAGGGGGATGGTCTTCCTGCTAGGCCTTAGGCCTGTCGCACCTCCAATGGTGCCCATGGTGGACTATGCATACAAATAATCTGTGTTTGTATGGATGGCTTACCTGTCGATACCAGTTCTGTGCGGTCTTAGCTCCTGCACCCCAGATATTTGTGAAAAGTTCTAGAACGGGCACAGCTTCCCCAATGTGATCTATTTTACGGAGATGACCACTCTCCATGATCTCGTCTATTTTGTCAGCCATTTTCTTCCCAATCCCTGGGATTTGACAAGACTCCTGCAACAAAAGGAATAGGTAGCTGTTAAAGGATTATGTGGCGTTTCAACAATCATATGATATATTGTATGATTGTAGAAACTATGGCATCATATTATCCTAGCTCTCCCATGGCCAGCGACTAAAGCAAAAGGTTGACTACTGTACGACATATTGTTTGTTTAGGGTTAGGCATGCTAGACTAGTATGTCAAGTGTTCTCTCATTTTATACTTTCAAAAAAATTCAATATAGTCAAATAAATAAATAAATCAATATAGAGGTATTTGGTCAAACATATTGATAGTTGCTTTTGTCCAAATTGCCCACCTGTATTAAGACCTTGTATATTCAGATATGACAGGCACATTAGTGTGTAAAATCCAGTCCATAAAATCATGCATTTATTCAATGTGTATCAAATATTTCCAAGCTGTACACTTGATGACATCACAGATCAAGAGCATTTACTTTCTCATTTTCAGGGAGACTTAACGTAACGTTAAATTACAAGGCAGGTTAAATTGCCAAAGAAATTTAAATTCTTTGATTGAGTAGTTTCCCTTTTAAAAACTCTAGTTTCTAAACCTAGTAAGAGACTAAACAGGGTTTAGAGTGCTAAGAAAACAAGTGCTACAATGCATTACGTAACAAGTAGACATCAAAAACAAATCATGAGATAACTTCAGTAAATGAGGTTACCTGATATGAAGTGATAGGCTTGTGGTAACTCTTGAGTGCAGTGACAGCTTTGGAGTAGCCCAGCGCCCTCCACTTGTCCCCTTGGTGTGTGTAAGCTTTGGCCAGTACTTCCAATTTATCTGTGATGTTCTTGTTGTAGTTAATGTTTTTGGACTCAGAGGACTGGGAACAGATCCACTTGTTCAACACCGGCTTCTGTTGACCAGTGCTTGGACTGGGATCGTGACTGGACCCAGAGGTCTCCTCTTTGGGGTGCTCACCAGTCATCAGTGCAATCAAGTCCCCCTGTGAGACCCCGTCTTCTTCTCTCAACTCCTCTTTGTTGTCTGAGACCTAATGCACAAATGAGGAGCAATATAGCAAATTACATTTAAATGCTTTATCTATCTATAAATTCACAGAATCTCTGTCTGTGTATGTACGCGTGTGTAACTTTCCGTGACATAACTCAGGCACGGTCCGATCAATCAAATTCAAACCTGGCGTGTGTGTCACCAATGACCCGTGGATGTATTGTGCCGAGTGGGAATTCGGTTGAACCGGTGGTTGTGCAGAACCGAAAATCCACGAATGTCTGTATGTCTGTGTAGACAGGCATCGGTTCCCCTGATATCAATTAATGATTCAAGCTGCGTGTTTGTGCCGCTGTACCAATTGTAGTTACATGATGTTTTAAACCCATATACTGTATGGAGATCCCGATGCTGGTATAATAAACTAGCCTCTGAGTACTATAATAATCTGTACCGCACTTGATACGATACAGGGTTCAACGAGAACAACAGTCATTGCATAACCAGATACAGTATGTCATGTCGTCCCAAATAATACAAATACACTGCATCAAACTTAGCATTCAGACAGAGATGGGAATTAGTTGATATGCTGTAGTATAGACATGATAGGGGGAAAAAAACTCTTCTTTCCACATACCATATGAATATAGTAAAATCTCCTTTCCTATTATATTAAAATACCATTTGTGTGCTGTCCTCTGGTTTTGCTTGATCCAACAGTGGCTCTACTGTGTCCTGTGTAGCAGGAAAGACACTTGACACGTCTTCTTTTCCATCTTCTTGGTGTGTTTCACAGTAATCCCTAATGGGGCAGATATGAGGTTTAACAAACTGAAATTATAGCAGAGTATCATCCCAATCCCATCCGGTTTTCCTCAATAACAATCACAATTATTTTACCCAGTACTTGTTATGTGCCAGTTCACATCTTGCTAAATTAACCACTTAAACCATATATATTTAACCAGAGTCCACCAGGGCTCTTTCCAATCCTGCCATTGTTTCCCCTCTACACTTTCATTACAATTTCTTTGCCGAAAATAGCCGTCTATAACATCACAACGCATTGGGTTGTGAGCTTGTAGATAGGCTATTTTTTGCATGTTCAGCCCAGAGTAGGGATGTTAAGTGTTCAAGTGGTTAAAATGTTGAATGACTTTTACAGCATTACTGCTATCCCATTCTATGTCTAACGGGATGGAAACAATAATAATAATAGAAAGTTAAACACCACCAGTTGCATTAGCATGTTAGAAATCTTGGCATACTGACCTATTTGGAGAGATTAGACTGTAGTCAGCTAAATCAAGCAGTTGTTTCTCTGTGATGCATGAACTCAGCCAGGTGCACTTTACCAGATGAACTGCAGGTGGCATCTTATCCCACTTCAGAAGGCGGAGAGCCCTATCACAGTCCATACTGTCATCTACAATTACATGAGTAACACTAGAAGAGAACAAACTTTCAGTCTGTCCTCCATTCTGGTGGATTTGTCTTTGGAAGATCTGGCATCTAGCATTACCTATCCCAGCAGGGAGGATATACACTGTCGCACCGCTGAAAATATCCCCTGTGATGAAAGAGAGGAAAGGGTTAAGGGTTGTTTATATATAAACCAAGGCATTCAACGTCGCACCTTAGCATTCATCGGGCAGGCTTCCTCAGGCCTCACCTTTGCCTTGAGCTGATAGGCTGGTGGATACTGAGGCAAAAATGAATGCCAGGAGGCAGGAGATAATTTGTTTACGACATACCCATAGCCTTATTTTTTCACAAAGACAATAAAAAGAAAATAGCATTTGATCAGCTCTTTAATTGAATAAACATTATAGTCAATAAGTAAAGGCATGCCCTCAAAAGGTAATGTTCGTAAAACTTTAAATGTATAGCACCTTTTTAAACACACTGTTACCAATTGCTTCACATAAGTTAGACCAAAAACTTTGATTGATACAAGCGCATTTGTACGTGATCCTGTAGTTTGTGATGCCCAATCCTTGCTTGGTGGCAAGAGTGTACACCTCTATGACAGAGAGAGTGTAACTGTAACTATAACTCTATTATGTTAGAGCCAGTCATTAAACATGTAATGTCGAGGCTTTTCAGAGTTTTAAACCTCTTCTAGTGTGTTCAGACAGTAGACTAACTGGGATTGTCTAACAACAGAACAGAAGCTGGCTGAAAACATGACATTCAACAGCATCAACAGCAACCGTGTTTGGCGGTCAAGTTCCCACTATGTTTAAAATGATGAGTTCCCAAAGCAGCAAGGTCACAGTTCAACAGTGGCACTAGCGTGCACTGATTGGTCTGCTGGAGCTGAACAATCAGCAAACGGCAGGTTTGTTATCACCCTCTTGGTCAGGGAAAATAAATGCTGTGTTTGTGATGTGTTATTAGTTCTTATTTTTATCAGCGTTATCAGCTACATCAATATCTATGTTTTAACATGTTATACCATTGCAACCACACACACACACACACACACACACACACACACACACACACACACACACACACACACACACACACACACACACACACACTTTGCCAGTTGAACTGCAGGTGGCATCTTATCCCAAGGAGGGTGTTGCACCCGAGTTACAGATAGTTGCTTGCGGCTAGTGTTCAAGTGGTTATAACCTATGTTATACATGACAAATCTATGTAATCAGTAATCACTGCCATTATAGTTCTACCCTATTCTACTCTGCACCACCCTCTATCACACACACACACACACACACACACACACACACACACACACACACACACACACACAGTGAATCAGTCAGTCGTTCAGTGAGTGAGTGTGTCAAACCTGCGACATGAAGGCTTTCATCAGATTTCCTCTTCGCTGGGGGAGCCTCCTTCCTCTCTAACGGCATGGCTCTCTTAACCTTAGGGAAAGCTTTCATGATCCCATGACGAGGCTCCATTTCGTCAAAGGGAAGCCCTGCAAAATCAACCCATAGGTTTTAAAATAAAGCTAGCTCAGATAGCTATCTAATCTAACCTCTACCTTTACCTACACACAACATGCACATTTAATCACGCCAGATTATGGTATAGATATTAAAGTCTGTTCCTGTTTCAAATTGTAAGGAGACCAGATCAAGTTGAGACCGCGTCTACTGTCGTCCTAGTAACAGCAGATGTTGTCCCCGGTGAAAAAAACACGTAGCTGTCCTCGTCAATGCCGTTTTTTTTTCATATCACAATGTCAAAACATACCGATCTGATTCTTGTTTGGGTGAAGAAACGCCAGACAGACGAACACTCACGTTGCGTTGTGGACGGCTCTCCGTTGGTTTTGTTGTTGTTGTTGAGGAAAAGGAAGACAACCACTTCCTGTGTCAGTCTCTCTAACAATAGATTTACACGTTTTATAAATGCAACTATTTGCCATTGGAGTCGGAGTCAACATGTGTAAGGTACAATCACTATTCAGCCCATTCAAAGCGTGCAAATAAACGCATCAATGAATTAATAAATATATAAATAAATGTTCATTCCCTCCTGGGATTCGAACTCTTCCCAATGTCAGCATAAATACACCAGAGAGGCGCTTACTCCGGTGCGCCATTCTTTTCACAACAAATAGGTACCATAAACAAATCATAGAGTATACAACCAGCCATTAAAAAACAAAACAGACATGGTCACAGATTAACTTGAGACCTCAGTCACCACACTGATTTTATTTTACTGGTCTCCAACACGGCTGTTTACTACAGATTTGTTTCTAAAATATCTCACCATGATCATCTATTATTCATTATGTTATAGGCTACTTAGAAATAGTAAATATGACGCATGATATAGGTTAGATAAACTGTTTATAACATGACCAATTATAGAGAAAATATGGCCAAAAGTGTCTGAAACCCCACATTACAGTGACGTGATTATTGACCCGTCAATTTTAAATGTCCTACAAATTATTGAAGCTAATGTTTATGTAATCTAATCACCTGGAAATAGTATGTTTAAGATACAGTTGCAGTCGCTGCACAGAAAATGGCATTTCAAGGCATGTCCATTTAGAGCTCTGGTCTCCGTTAGGAGCGGTGCTCCTCCCATTGACTGCAAATTCCACTACCGTGCGAGGTCTCCAACTGTAGTAAAACTAAAGAAAACGATTTTGCTACTCATCGAAACAAAGGCTGTTTTGTGTTGCTGAAAAACTATTCTCCACGGTGGGTTACATCTCAGCACACCACCTTCTCTGTATAATACACTTTTTGTGCAGAAAATAAAATATGTATTGCAGGTGAGTATTAAATTACTCACCTGCGCCCTCTACAGATCTGGTCAATATAAATAACCATTGATCATTAGGCCTACCATTGATCATAAACGAACAGTTTATCTAACCTATCATGCGTCATATTTACTATTTCTAAGTAGCCTATAACATAATGAATAATAGATGATCATGGTGAGATATTTGAGAAACAAATCTGTACTAAACAGCCGTGTGTTAGAGACCAGTAAAATAAAATCAGTGTGGTGACTTGAGGTCTCAAGTTGATCTGGCGACCATGTCTGTTTTGTTTTTTTAATGGCTGGTTGTATACTCTATGAGTTGTTAACGGTACGCAATTGTTGTGAGAAGAATGGCTCACTGGTGTAAGCACCTGTCTGGTGAATTTATGCTGACATTGGGAGTGGTTCGAATCCCCGAGGGGATAAACAATTATTTATTTATTTATGTATTCATTGATGCGTTTATTTCCACGCTTTAAATGGGCTGAATAGATATTGTACCTTACACACAATGACTCCAATGGCGAATAGTAGCATTTATAAAACGTTTAAATCTATTGTTAGAGAGACTGACACAGGAAAGAGTTTTCCTGTTTCTCAACAACAACAAAACCAACGGAGAGCCAGCGCCCAACGCAACGTGAGTGTTCGTCTGTCTGACGTTTCTTCATCCAAACAAGAATCAGATCGGTATGTTTTGACATTGTGATATGAAAACAAAAAACAACAGGCATTGACGAGGACAGCTACGTGTTCTTTCACCGTGGACAACATCTGCTGTTACTAGGACAACAGTAGACGCGGTCTCAACTTGATCTGGTCTCGTCTTAATCTTTGTCACCGGGCTAAGTAAGTAAGTTGTACACGAATACTTTTTGTAATAATGTGATCTTTTCTCTCACCCCGTTTTGAACCACAACAACACAAGAGTTGGACGTTCTTCTTCTTCTTTTCTGTTTGGCGTTTGGTAAGTAATGATATGCAGACACTGCCACCTATTGGTCACACATAGTGTTGCCAGGTTTTGCGAGAGAAATAAGCAACCAGCCCAGGTCTATGAAAACAAGCCCAAAATAAGTTTATACTGTATATATCGGCTAATTGAAAATAGCCGATCTACAAGCTCACAACACAAGATCTTGAAATAAAATGTAGAAGATCTTTTTAAACTTTTTAACAACACAAATCTGGTGCGGGAGCTCCCCTTGGCACAAAACATGTTCAGATGGGGGGTTAGAGACAAATACATATTAGTTTGGGGGTCCATGACATGAAAATATTTGAGAACCACTGGATTTGTTTTATTTTATTTGTTTAAATGTGGAAGGCAACTTTATAGAAAAAGCAGCTTAAAGTTGCTTATAATAAGCAGACATGGCAACCCTGGTCATACACGTTTTGTCCATTGTTTAGTTAAAAGGTTTTGTCACATGATTACTTCCGCAACACGTGATTTTTATATTTTCAAACATCCTGGTTCAAGTAGACCGCTGACCCACCCAGTGAGAGAGCAGAGCAAACAGTGACTGTCTGGATGTACAGAGACATTATGAAATAAACTGTACAGTAGAAACAGTGACCGTACGTGATGCTCAGGATGACAAAGCAAGAAATGTATTTATTTCTCGCTGGGACAGCGCTACTGTTCCTTGGAAACTCAGTAAGTGAATGTTTTTTTTTAAATACCTTTAATCATCATCCCTTATTGACACTATTGCTGCTAGATCCGAGTCCTACCTAATGTAATGCAACAAAGGTAAGGTCAATCATCATCTCTGTAGACTAGCATTTCGTCTTGTAGTGTTATTATGTAAACATAATTGTGTTTTGAATTCGAGCTGACAATTTATCTGAACGTTTGTTAGACTTCCATTTGAAGGTTGGCAGGCAGGATCTGATGGCAAAAATTCTCGTTGTTAATGCATCAGGTGATGCTTTTGTCATAAAAAGTGGAACCTTTATAAACCTTTTGGTTATAACCATATTGTTTTTTTTTATGCTGTTCTGATCTAGCCCTAGAATGGCTGTGATATTACATACATTTCATGTGTGTGTATTTGAAATACATGAAATGTATGTACAGTAAGATCACAGACATTCTAGGGCTAGCCATAGAATGGCTGTGATATTACATACATTTCATGTGTGTGTATTTGGAATACATGAAATGTATGTAATATCACATACATTCTAGGGCAAAATAGACCAAGATTGGGTCAACATAGACCGAATGTTACACAAGGCTTTCTAAACACTGTTAAATTGTGCTTTGACTTCTCTGTTGGCCATCAGCTTGGAGCAGACCGTTCATTTAGTGTGGACTACGATAAAGACTGCTTTCGGAAAGATGGAGAAGAGTTTCGCTACATATCTGGAAGCATCCATTACAACAGGATCCTTAGAGCCTATTGGAAAGATCGGCTGCTCAAGACGTATATGGCTGGACTTAATGCCATTCAAGTGTATGTTTACCTCATATTGGCTAGCTTAATGAATACTTATTATCAGATACTGAATTGAGTTGTGTTCAATATTCATTGATGTCATATGTGCAAACTTGTCCCAGTACTTTTCTCAGTGAAGAGACCTATGATATTACCATGTTATTCCAGCCACTTTCATGCTACACTTGATGCAAGGATATAGACAATGTTGTTAATTTAGAACAATGCGTATACAGGTGTAGCCTGGGACCAGACAAATCTGCGAGTGCAAAAAAAAATGGCACTTGTCTGGCTACGCGAGGCTAATACAGGTGTGCCTTCACGTTACAACTAACTAACAAAGAAAACAGTGAGGGGGGTGCCCAACAAGCAAAGCAAAATACAAATGAAACTACTTGTAAAAGCTTCTGTCGAGGCATTCCGATACAGTCAGGATGTTGAGTCAGACACTTGACTTGAGTATATGTAAAATAGAAGAGTATTGCCTTATATCACGGGAGAAGTAGACATGAAACACAAAAATGGTCAAGTATAGTTCTCTGTCCAAGTAAGAGACTAGACCATAATTGAGGTGGAGGAACCTTACGTCATAGTCACAAGCTGTACTCGTCATAACAATAATTGTCAGGTGGTACTGGTCAACAAGGGCCATCTTGAGTCTACAAAATTCAGATTATCAGAACATATTATAAGACAAAGGTTGGATGACACTCTCAAGTCACATGCTAGTGAGACAGTCTAGTACACGTGATTGGAAAGACGGTAATAGCTTACCTAACAGTGAATAAAACAATTATTCCACACTTCCAATGGTGGACTAATCCGTGGAAAGAAAAGCTGGAGCACTGCTCTGACTTTTCATTCCACAAAAGAGTCTGGACTGGAAGTTTTGGGCTGATTCATAGAGCATAGATCTTATCTTATATCAAAGTTGCCAAATACGTTAAGAATTTCATTTTCAATGACATTCCTTAAGCAGCGATTCAACTAAACAAAGTGAAGTTTCTTCATCCACATTTGCTCATTGTTCTCCATGAAGGTACATTCCCTGGAACTACCATGAACCTTCACCAGGCCAGTATAATTTCAGTGGAGACAGGGATGTTGAGTACTTCCTTCAACTGGCTCAAGACATTGGTTTACTGGTCATACTTAGACCTGGCCCCTACATATGTGGAGAGTGGGACATGGTAAGAGTCTTAATATGCATTCTTAAAGGAATTAAGTGTGTACAGTACATAAAGTGTTGAGGCTATGCAGTGGTGGGAAAAGTACTCAAATGTTTACCAAAAGTAAAAGTACTAAAATGTTTGAAAATAGCAGATCTACAAGCTCACAACGCGTCGCGATGCAACACGTTGTGAGCTTGTAGATCGGCTATTTTCAAATAGCCTAGGTATAAAATAGGGCTAAAGTGGATACGGTATGTTTTATAATGTAATAATTGATATCTGCAAAGTAACTAGTAACTAAAGTTTTCAAATAATTGTAGTGGAGTAAAAGTACAATATTTGCCTCTGAGATGTAGTGGAGTAGAAGTAAAAGTATTGGAAATTGGAAATACTCAAGTAAAGTACAAATACCTCAAAAAGTACAGTACTTAAGTAAATGTACTTAGTTACTTTCCACCACTGAGGCTATGCCTCAACTGCAAACATCACCATCTGTTTTTTTCAACTGTGGAGAATTTTACAACTAGTAATTTGCTGATATAAAAAAACGTTTTACACATGCTGTGTGTATGGATATTGTTGTCTTTTAGGGTGGCCTACCTGCCTGGCTACTTAACAAGAAAGACATTGTGCTGCGGTCATCAGACCCAGGTGTGTAATGGATGAGTGTGAAATCATAAACAGCAAGGTATGCAAAATATGGCTTTGTGTGTGCTGTCATGTTTTTACAAATGTCTTGTCATGCTGTACAGATTACATTGCTGCAGTTGATAAGTGGATGGGGAAGATACTGCCCATGATTAAGCCTTTTCTCTATCAGAATGGTGGGCCTATCATCACCGTACAGGTATCATCGCTGTACCCTTTTCTTCTTATCACTAACTGGGTCATTATGGTACCTTAAAGGAGCACATCACCCATTTTCAACCTCATCTTCATATAATTGGTCCTCACTTATGCTCATTATAAGAAGGCACAGTTTCCATTTACTCTCTGTGTCTCTTTGGTGAGCTATGGACAGTTCAGAAACCTACCTACCAATGACATCATTGATGGGGATTCCAAGATAATAGAAACTAAACACTTTCTCTTACTGGATAGTTATTAGTTAACATGCTGAAATAGAAGCCATTGTTCTTGCATTAATACAAAATTAAATTTAAAAGTTTAAAATCCTGTTTGCAATGACAAAACCTGCTTACCGAAAAACCTGTCACTGGTACGCAGGTTTCTGAACTGTCCACAGCCATCCTCTGAGACACAGACCGAATAGAGAGAAATGAGCATTAGTGAGGACCAATTACATGAAGATAGGTTGAAAATGGGTGAAGTGGTCCTTCAATTCTTTATTCATACACTGCCGTACAACGAAGTATCAGGCTTAATACGAAACAACTCCTCTCTCACCATGTTTCTGCCTCTGATACTTAAGGTGGAGAATGAATATGGCAGCTACTTTGCTTGTGACTACAATTACATGCGTCACCTAGCCAGTCTGTTCCGCTCTCACCTGGGGAAGGAGGTGGTGCTGTTCACTACAGATGGGGCTGGGCTGAGCTACCTCAAATGTGGTGCCATTCAAGGTCTCTATGCTACCGTCGATTTTGGGCCAGGTAAGTCTGAGTTGCAGATTTATTTTTTCCTTTTCTTTAAAAAACAAACAAAAAGATAATTTCAGGTATTTAATTGTAGCATTTAGTCTGATAACCCCCCCCCCCCCTCACTTCTACTTGATTCATTATAATATGCAGTAAAGATTACACTTCTGCACTTAACCACTAAGTCTCTACTTATGACAAATAGGGAAAATACAAAATAGTTTATGTCCAACATTGTGAGCTCACTTTGTAGATCTGTTTTGCTATTTGACAATGTGACATTTGACCATGTATGACAACTTTTGACAATATAATGCCCAAAATAGAGGTTGACATTTGTTTTTGTCACGCAGAGCAGTAGAATATTGTATGTCACGCAGAGTTGTCTTCATTGTTAGGGGTGGAACATTTTACTAAATAATCCTCTGGCATGGCTGGATTTGCAAAGGAAGCAAAAAGCAGAGTGAAGATGTGAAAAGTGAAACATGGAACACATTATATTGTCTTCAAGGTTTTGTGAGATGACTTGTTCAACGTCTTGGTTGGTGTACCATGGTGCCTCACACTACATTATTAGTCAGAATGAGGGCATATGCAAGTTTTTGTTTGCATTGTTAGTCTTTGTGTGCATTGAGTCTGTCTTTTGTGCATACAAGGGGGAAACGTTACTGCTGCATTTGAGCCACAGAGACATGTTGAACCTCATGGGCCTTTGGTAAGCAACACATATTGTCTTCGCTTGTGTTGACACAATTACTACATCTTCAGTCAGACCTTGACAATTTTGCGTCCTTGTATTACAGGTCAACTCTGAATTCTACACTGGTTGGCTAGATCACTGGGGCGAACACCATTCTGTGGTATCCTCCACCATAGTGGCAAAGTCTCTCAATGAAATCCTGGCTCTAGGTGCAAATGTTAACATGTGAGTGGAAAGAGTCTCTAAGAGTGACACACTACTGTTAAATCAAAGCAAAGCAAATCACAATTATTAAAAACACATTTAAAAACATCTCCCGTTGAACCAAATTGCTGTACAGAACAATATAAGCGAGACATAATGTACAGAGGCACAAATGGACAAATAGTAATAAAAAACACATAAACCATTATTGAAAAACAAACTTCAACCATCAAAGGCTTGTGAATAAAAGAGAATCTTGGGCTTGGACTTAAAAGGTTCAACGGAGGGGGCAGATAGCGAGGGGAATGCTGTTCCACAGTTTAGGGGCTGCGACAGCAAAGGAACGGTCACCCCTGAGCTTGAGTTTCGTTCTCGGGACAATTTAGAGCTTTATAAACAAATACAGCAATCTTACAATTGATTCTACACCGTACTGGCAGCCAGTTGAGAGAGGCCAGGATAGGGGTAATAGGTAATATCGTCCCTCTTCCTGGTACCAGTTAGGAGCCTGGCCGCTGTGTTTTGGACCATTTGTGGGCAGGATATGAATGACTGGCTATTCCCAGTGTATAGGGAATTGCAGTAATCCAAACGGGATGATATGAGGGCATGGATGACTACTTCAAGGTCTTGGACAGAGAGAAATGACTTGATTTTGTGAATGGAGCGAAGTTGGAAACATTGCTTTTCAAAGAGCACGCCTAGGTTTTTGACATGGGGCTTCATAAAGGGTGTACAGGTTGCCAAGATTGTTCAAATTTCTTTTTTAAATACCACAAAAATAATGTGAGATATTTAGGTATGTAGGGCACAATGTTTAGGTTATACAACATTTGCTTCCCTACCAACTGTTTAATGGAAAGGGAAACTAAATAGATGTAACTGTGTGTAAACAACAAAAAAAAGAATCCTGATGCAAAAAGCTCATCTCTTGTTTCTATGCTCTGTAAGTAATGGGCATTTCTACTCTCTTATGATTATGATATGCTAATCATATAACAATCTACCCTCAGGTACATGTTCATTGGAGGAACAAATTTTGCATACTGGAATGGTAAGTGCCATTTCACAACTTGGTTTCAGAAGATGACACTTTTGTATTTGAGAAAGTCATTTTTGGCAGTCGTATACCTATCATCATGACCAAGGCAGTATTTTCACTGTCTATTTGTTTGTTGTTATTCTCAGGTGCCAATACGGCATATGCCCCTCAGCCTACCAGCTATGACTATGATGCCCCTCTTACAGAAGCCGGAGACCTCACAGAGAAGTACTTTGCCATTCGAGATGTGATCAAAATGGTATGCAAAGTGATGTCATTTTACGTTATCCGTTACCGTTGCAGTAGAGGGAATAGAAAATAATTTGAATTAACTAGAAAATGCTCCCAGTAGAGGACAGACCTCTGCAAAAGAAGCAGCTTTTGCAGAAAATGTTGCAGTAGCACACCACCTTTTAGGAAAACATACATTTTCATAACATTTCATCATGGTTTAAAATAGAAAGCTGTATATTAGAGTATTGTATTTATTTATTTATTATGGGAAAATTGCAGACTAATGTAATTATCAGCCAAGTCCGATGACTCCAATTGGTGGTTACATGAATCCATTCTGAGGTTTTGTGATGGGCCATGCCCACACATTTTG
The DNA here is from genome assembly GCF_963280865.1 of Gymnoscopelus braueri. Taxonomy (NCBI): domain Eukaryota; kingdom Metazoa; phylum Chordata; class Actinopteri; order Myctophiformes; family Myctophidae; genus Gymnoscopelus; species Gymnoscopelus braueri. The sequence goes on from NC_137604.1 coordinate 28,207,700, forward strand.
GCCAATCAGTGTGAAAAGTTAATCAGTTCTTGCTTGCCCCATGACCAACCTAACCTTTACTGAAGGTTTTATAGTGTTCTGGATATGCTCCTTTGTGTGATAGGCCATACCCCCTTTTTGTAAATGTTTCCATATGAAAAGTGAATCAGTTCATCCTTGACCTACAACCAACCTGTCCACAGATTTTGTGTAAATCTGTTCATACCCCTTTTGAGATATATTGCTACTGATGTAGTAATTATTGTTGAGCTGACATACAGTAACCTGGAAGAACTATTTTATATTACTTCAACAGTATAAGAAGATACCAGAGGGACCCCCGCCTCCTACTTCTCCAAAGTATGCATACGGAGTTGTTAAAATGAAGAAGGTTGGAGTTTATTTGAAGTTATGCCTCCCTAATGTCCCCTAAGTTCAGAAATTAAACTTTGGTACCCTCAAATATTATATTGCAATTCACTTCTTGGAAAGGGGAGGGTATGACATGATATAAAGACATACAGTAGTATAATGAAATACATAAATTGCATTTGCCATTGCAGCTCCAGACATTAACAGATGCCTTAGAAATACTGTCCTTTTCCGGACCTGTTACAAACATGTACCCTCTGACCTTCACTGAATTGAACCAGGTAACCCTCTGCTGTGATTTTCGTATTAGATTATGAAATACTAACTACATTTTTTGTCAGATTTGGTAGTGTAAGTGTTGGTAACATCATGGTATTATTAAATAGGATATGTTTTATTCTGTTATTCAGATCGTATTTTATCGTATAGGTTTATAGTTTATATTATGATATATTTTCCCTCTCACCTGCAGGCCTTTGGGTTTATGCTCTACAGGACCAAGCTACCTGTTAATTGCATTAAACCAACTCCTCTGTCTTCTCCACTGAATGGTGTCCATGATAGGGCATACGTGTCCGTGGATGGGGTGAGTCTTCTGCTATCCAAACGTTCTGTGATTTGTTAGAATATATATGCACAGATTTATTTAGTTAGTTTTATGCACTACTGCTCAGTCACAGTTATTAATGTACTTCCCTAATGGTTAAAATACATTTTCTAAGGGGTATGTTTGGTGGCGGTGCTGGCCAACAGTCAAATTATTTCAGGGATGAATCACAAATGTTCCATCATGAGACTCATGACTCTTCTCTTTTGTTCCAAAGGTGGCAATGGGGATACTTGAAAGAAACAAAGTGTTAAGTATCAATGTGACCGGGAAAGCTGGAAGTCATGTTGACATACTGGTGGAGAATATGGGCCGAATCAACTATGGGAAGGAAATCAATGACTTCAAGGTTATTTTCATGTATATTTCAAGGCTACCATACATAATGTACTGTACAATAGACAATCACAGTTGTCTGTATAAAAACCTGAGGCACTAACATCTTATTATGTTTTAATAATGTTTTATTTTTTAATTTATTTTCTTTATTGTGAAGTAAAAAACGTTTAGGTTCAAGGTGCTTTATTGACACATGCACAAACAATACAGCTGGTAGCAACATTTTAGGCAGGCAGTGAATTATTGTACTCAGTGTGTGTGTAACTATACATATAAATAAATAGTGCAAATAAATAAAGTGTCTGCAGTCATGGCCGTATGAGGCCCATTTATACTATGTCTTAAATTGTAACAATTTTAGACATTTACAGTTACTAATATATTTGTTCTTGTGACACTATCCTGCTTTGCCTCACAGGGCTTAGTGTCCAACCTGACACTGGGGCCTGATGTGCTCACTAGCTGGACTATGTACAGTCTCAGTATTGATGAGGCTGTCAGTGAGGGGCTCCTTGGGGAAACTGAGCCCTCAGCAAGAGATGCACCTCAGCCTTCCAACCAGTCTCTTCCAACCTTCTACGGGGGCAGCTTCATCATTCCCGACGGCATTCCAGACCTGCCCCAGGACACCTATATCAAGTTCCCATCCTGGAGGAAGGCATGTGTCTCTTATAAAATATGTTCTAATACTTAATACCATATTACTGTACATTAACCATTTACTGAGGCAAACAAATGACCCACACTAGCCTACAGCAGGGCGCAGGTTATATTTTTGTAAATTGTGTTTAGCCATCAGGTAGGATATGGTTCACATTGTGAACATTGAATTGTGTGGTGTTCTTGTGTTCATCCAGTTGTCTTTACTTAAGCTCAGGAATGTAATGTAGATATAGTAGATCTAATGTAGACCATTTAGGGATTTACGGCTGCCATAGCTGGGAAACTGAGCTTTCGGCACAGCTTGAAATGCCAATATTGGCTTAAAACAAAATCCTGGCTAAGTGGCTATGTGTCGAAGTGTCCCTGAGCAAAACACTCAGCCCCTAACTGCTCCCCCTGAGCACTCATAACCATCTCAGCAGCCATCACCTGGGTGAAGCTGATACTGAATTTCCCCCACAGAACTGCAAAGGTCTCCCTTCCCTTCAGATTGAAATTCCTTACTTAAGCAGGCTATACCCTTCTATGGGTGAATGTAATGCACATTGAAATGCAGACCATTTATCATAGACAAGTAAGACACATTCTGCCTGCCAGGGGGCACCACTGCTTGGCTCTCCCCAATAGTGAGCACCAAACTACAACCCACTACCACAGTACTTTTTTGTGGTTAGGTCCATTTCACCAAAACAAAGCAATATCCCCAGTATGAGAGGTGCTTATTCTGTCTTTAGTGACTTTTCTTTTCCTTTTTTCCTTTTTCCAGGGACAGGTTTGGATCAATGGTTTCAACTTGGGACGTTACTGGCCCAGCCGAGGCCCTCAGGTGACTCTTTATGTCCCTGCCAGCATCCTCAGCACAGCTGCACCCAACAATGTGACAGTCCTTGAGCTGGAAGGGGTCCTCTGTACTACAGGACCGTGCATGGTGGAGTTCACCAGCACTCCTATTCTGAATGCCACTGTAGTCAGTCACTTCAAACAGAGGGAGCAGTTTGATAAAAGTGATTTATTGTGATAACTCGATTTCATACAATATTCACTGTAATCACTTAAAATAATCATGGGTGGCTCTACTTAACTCATTCAGTGCCAATGAAATAAAAAAATAATTGCGAACTGTGCCAGCAATTTTTCAATTTTCTTATACCTTTTTCAAGTAGTCACAGAATATTTACCTCCAGTATAATCGATCCCCTGATGGGTGCTAATCACATTCACATTTCACAATCACATTTCAAGCTGTGCCGAAATCTCAATGTGAACAGGCTGTAAGCCAAAGAATATATTTTTGTCTGAAAATTGCAGCAGGGAAATGTGTTGTTTGATAAAGTATGCTTTATTTTTGTATGATATTAAAACTTTGCTCTTATTCTGTTTTGGAAGTGCTAATATATTGCCATGAATTTGTTTACACGTAACTACTTTGATTGTGGTCTTTTTTTTATTAAATATGTAAATATTTGTTTTTAATGCCATACAATTGTAATTAAAATTGCCGATTTGATAAATCCTGTACTGTAGGGACTTATTTCACAAGCCCTTCAATTAAATGGTTATTCACTGAATCTTTCTCCTGTGTCTGTACTGCACATATAATATGAACCTCTGTCTTTACATATACAAAATCTACAAAAAGAAACCTGTTGGAAGTGTGTTGAGTATCGACAAATGCAGGGCTAGAAGTGTAACCTTTATCAGTGGATGATACACAACCAGTTTTTAGCATAGGAAATGTTCTCTGATACATTTGAAAGGAATGTTTCCTTAGTACATTGTAAAGCTTCAAATGTGTTTGGCCTGAACAATAATAATAAGGAGAATAAAATAAATAAAGAGACACTCAATGTGCTTTGACCAGGGGTCTACAAATTGGCCTTAATTACTCCCATCTTCAATGACAGTGACTACAGGTCCATTAGCATTCTCACTGTTCCAGTTTATGTCTCCATGTGTCACCATCTCAATGGATCTGGAAAGTGTTTTTTTTTCTTTCTTTTTTTTTTTTTTTTTCTTCTTCAAATTATCCATTGTGATCCAGTCTAGAGCCTGCCTTCTATATCCAGTAATTTGCGTGCACCACTATAGGCCCATTTCAAGACAATTACCCCATGTACCCCTTCAAATACCTGGCAAATACTGTATGTATTATTTATTATTACTATTTTTCCTATTCATTTTATATAAGTCGACTTCCTCATGTGAACATATAAAAGTTGGAGCAGTTCACACACTGTATCAGTAGGTGGCGTTAATACACCTGAAGTATTTTGCCAAACCCGGCTTTAACCATAGGGCTTTAACAAAGAAGAAGAAGAAGAAGAAAGGAGGAGCAGCTGTTGGGGGGAGGAAGCTTGAAGCAAAGAGGTAAATAAAACCTAATACATCGATGTATGTTATGTAGCTACGATTACAAAGGTTGAATATAACTTACACTGTTAAGATTAACGGTTCTGTTACTTGTTTAATAGCGTTGTTATGCTTCAGGTTTGACGTTAGGCAGAATTAGGTAGCATTAGCCAGATACTGTAGCTATAGCTGAGTGATGCTACACAGCTGTCTAGTGACGTTAACCGTGATATATATATATATACTGACCTCTATTTTCTGTTGTTTTGTCATTTTATGCAGGTTTGCATGAAGTGGAGCAACCTTGTGAAACGTTACACAAGGTTACACACACAGACAGTGGATGTGGTGCAGTGAAATGCAATGCAAAGCTGGGGATATGATTATGATATATTAAGTAATAACTTAATCAATCAATCAGTATGGCCACTTGCCTGCTGGTGCTTGGTGGCTGACCTTTGAACTGCTTTATTTTTTATTTTTACACAAGACAGCCTTAACCTCTTCACACACAAGTACCTCACTTTTCTCTGAAGACCAGCATCTCCCCATTTTATTTTATTTTGTATTCATATTTTATTACGGAATACTAAATACATTGGGACATCTCCCCATCATTTTAGTCTTCAAGTCAAGCAGCATCTATCATATGCACCATGGTGGATAACAGATACGCCACAGCTCTGGTCATTGGCTCAGTGCTCAGCCTCCTCGCCACAGTGTATCTGTCGGTTGCCGTGGGAACACAACACTGGTACCAGTACCGCAGTCTGCCAGCCAAGCGTGAGTCCAGCAACGCCTCCGAGCTCCGAGAGGAGTTCATCAATGGAGACTTTGATGAGAAGGCCTACAGTGACACCATGTTCCGTCTCAATGGCACCCTGGGACTGTGGTGGAGGTGTGTACATGTCCCGGCCCCGGGTCAGGGACACTGGTACAAACAGCCCGGTAAGAACCCATATATGGCATTGTGATATCACTAAAGGTTTATAAAAAAAATACACAAGATGATAGGATTTGTGATGAATTCATACTGAAATAATTTAACCCATTAAAACCGGGAAAGCATCTCTGTCATTTTAGATTTTAAGGTCCTTACACACCGGGGCGATTTTTTTCATGCGAATAATACGTTTTTTAAAAAACCTTTATAAAGTCAATGCAAGCTTCCACATCAGTTTCGCGGAGCGAAAAAAGCGTCTTTTAATTATTCGTCCTTATTTTGCGTATATTCGCATATTCGCCGGTGTGTAACCGATTTCAGTGTTGGCTATTCAAAAATAGCAGATATACTAGCTCACAGCACGTCACTTTGTGCCGTGCTGTGAGCGTGTACATCTGCTAATTTTGTTGTTTGAAAGTGTTAGAAACATTTTGAATAATTTTGATTTACGAAAAAGTTTGAGAACCACTGATTTAGAAGGCATTTGTAGAATTGGCCTCAGGTCTTAATTTAATGTCAGTTTGATGGTGTTTGCCCAGTTGCATTTAAGATCTCCCTCTTGCTGTCCCAGATCCTAAGATGGTGACCCAGTGTGTGAGCTTCACCCTGCCCCAGCAGTTTGTTTCTAAGTACAAGGATCCTGGCAACCATAACAGTGGAGAGGATCTACTGAGGACATGTGAGTTACAGTCTCCTCCCCAACCCATATTTAAAGTTTTTTACGAACCTTTGTTTAACCACTTAAACCCCACTTAAATATGGTTGAGCGGAGTCCCTCAGGGCTCTATACTGATGTCTTTTCTGTTATTGTGGAGAAAGCTTCCGCTGAAAATAGGCGATCGACAAGCTCACAGCGCGACGCAGCGCGTCGTGTTGTGAGCTTGTCGATCGGCTATTTTCAGCAAACGCTTTCCCCACAATACGGATGCTGGGCTGGGGTTTAAGTGGTTAATTTGTCAATTGTCAATGTAAATTACAATAATATTAATGGCTTTATTACATTTGACTGCCCGAAGAATGTATTATTCTTTCACCGTTCATTGGCTTATGTTTTTTTGTGCAGACTTGTGGAGGTGTCAGTTCCTCCTGCCCCTGGTGTCTCTTGCCTTGGTTTTCCTGAGTTGCCTTATTGGGGTGTGTGCCTGCCTGTGCCGCAGCATCACCCCCACCCTAGGTGTAGGAGTGCTACATCTCCTGGCAGGTAAGAGAAAGGAACACTTATTTTGTTCTACTTTTTAGTAAACAATGTTTCTCACCCACCTATTACCTTTATGCCCCAACTAGCCAAACGCATGGTTTACACAAATTTGTCATTTTCTAAGTTTTAACTGACTTTCAGCATTCTCCTTTCCCCCTTGCTTCTCCAGGCCTGTGCACTCTGGGTACTGTTTGCTGTTTCCTGGCAGGAATGGACCTGCTCCACCGGAACTCTGCACTGCCTGATGGGGTGGATGGGTCACTTGGCTGGTCTCTCTACTTGGCCCTGATCACGTCCCCGATGCAGATGATGGCGGCTGCTTTGTTCCTATGGGCAGCCCGCAGCCACCGCAAGAATTACACCCGCATGACTGCATACAGGGTTGCGTAAAACGCAACATATTGAGCCTCAACAAGATTCCTGTAAATGAACTACTCTTCAGAAGACTGTTTAGTGAGGTTTATTGCTCAGCAGACTTCTACAGGTTGGACAAAATTTTTACACCTCTACCAAACCACAAAATAATACAAGGTTGATCTTCTGGAACTACAGGCCACGTTAGTGCTGTTGAATGGGGAAGTCACAAACGTATAACTTCTCATTTACTTTCTGTTATATTTCACCCAGATTTCACAGCAGCCTTCATTAAACCTGAATAACATTTATTATGACCTTTTCTCGCAACATTCAATTCCGCTGGTTCCATTGTTTTTATGCTGGTTTGTAAAGCTTATGACTGCCTTTTTCTGTTGCCATCTAGTCTCACCATATTGTCCTTATTTGTGAATAGTTTAAACTTTAAAGATGTCATGAAATGGCTTTATTTTTGACTCTTTTGCCAAGCTTAGCTCAGAAACTGAGGCGTGTTTTGGCTTAACCAATCACAGTCTCATCCTGATGCGACTTTTAGGGACTTTTGACATAAGAATACACATAAATGGATTTAATTTTTGCATCTAATGATATGTTTGTCCTCATTATGACAACAAGTATGCTCTAAAAGTGTGGGGAAAACATTTTTCATTTCATTAGGTCTTTAAATAACAATGATTATTATTGCCACAAATTTTAAGTCAGCAGGGTTATTTGAGATAAATTGTGATGGCTTGCTCCATTAATGCATGACGATATTAGAACGGCCTATTTTCATAGGTTATGTGCATTTTCGTTGGTCTTTATGTGTATTGCAGAGGCTTTTTTTGTTATCTGTGGTAATTTTCACTTTTTATATATGGCATGTTTTGGCTGAATGTCATTCATTGAAATGTAACCACTCCTTTGCTGTTTTCATCCACATTTGTAGATGTTTATTTGAATGTAAAACATAATTTGTTGAATTTATACCACTCCAGAAAACCTGTGTTCTTTAAGATCCCATGTAAAATATAATGGCCTACATGTTTCAGCAACTTGTGTCAACTTGTTGTAACTTAGACTTAAACCAAATTACTTTTAAGTAACTCTGAATCTAATAGAAAAGTGATATTCACTCCAAACCAGATAGCACAACTTTATTTTTCTGGCAGTGCTCTATGGCTCTTTAATAATGGCTGCTCCATTGGCCTGCTGTTGATTACAGCATGACACTGATGTAAGCTTTCAAATAGCTGTTATTAATTCAGTTAATTATCTTGGTAATTGTTACCTGTGCCATAATCTACTGCCAGAATATGTAGATAGAATTTCACTGTCTTTCACATTCATTGAACATTTTTTTAAACATATTTATGAATAGTTCCATACCACCTTATTAATGTCATGCACACTACACCGACAATTTTTAGGTGTAGTCCATAGCTGAGGATCCCGTAGTCCATGGCAAAAATGCTAAAACTGTAAATTTGGAGAAAGGGAAACATCACCCGCGTCAATCCCTGCTTATGCCAATGGCCCATGTGCAACAGATCGATTGGTCATACCACTAAGTAGAAAAATGGATAAGGATAGACAAGAGTTTTATTCATCTTATAGTAAGATAGATCATAGGATGATGTGATGTTTGTTGCTTGTAGAAGTGAAGTTTGAAAACTGTCAGCCTTTTTGCACTTGGCCTGCCTCTTTACAGCTGCAGAGATTAAAATTTGTATACACAAATGTCCATAAACATGTTGGGTACAGTCAAATCCAGCATCTACAGATCTGGAACAGTTTAGACTGAGTTTAATTAAGGCCACTTAGGGGTTTGTTTGTTGACCCTTAGCTGAGCTGAAGGTCTCATCTAATCTGATAGTTTGGAACTGCCCTACACTGCCACAAGAGAACATTTATAAAAAAAGATGGCCTGACCCCCCTTTTTATATATATATATATACTGTATATATAGCAGCGGTTATTATGAGAGATTATTCACTTCTGCAGCTGGTATTAGAGTCTGTCTGGGGAAAATGTTTACATTGTCAAGCAGGCAGCAGCTTATTAGCATTTCTTCTGCCTTCTCTGTCCATCTGTTTGTACTTGACAAATATTACCTCACATTCAGAATGAATCACCGTGACCTTTTAGGTACCCAAGTGGTGTGGAAGGTACAGTAAGTTCATAGTTCAAACCTCAAGTTTATTTCAAATTACAAAATAAGTCACAACAGCAGGAACAAAATGTACTGTATACCCACAAGTGTTAATTGACCACCATTTCATACTTTGTCCTACGATGGTGTTGTACAATGGTGTTATGCAGAGAAAATAGATTATCTACAAGCTCACATGATGTCGCGATGTGACATGGTTGTGACCTTGCAGATTGCTATTTGTAAAATAAGATCTGAAAAAAATAACTTCAGTTGCTCAACCAAGATATTTGTAAAATAAGATCTGAAAAAAATAACTTCAGTTGCTCAACCAAGATATTGGCTGCACTGTTTAAACTACTGTAACACTGACAGTGTGTGGCAGTGAAATATGACATTAACAGTATTTAAGTCTGTAAACAATTATGTTAGTGAACTGTGTAATGTGTTAGCAGACCTGTCAAATACATTTATTTTGTCATGTAAGTTCCCTATTTTTATTATTCTATTTATGCCACATTTAAATTTGTGTGGCCAAATAACCTATGCATTTGGCTTTTAATGGTACAAATTGTACAATGTCATGTGACCTTGGTAGGAAATTATGACAATGATTTAAGATATTGCAAAAGCAGCATTTTCCGGCAGTGTTTTAGCTCATATTGGCTGTCATATTATATCTTTTCCTGCTCCAGAATACACGTTTAGTTGCTGTTGTATATTATTAGATGCCTAATGTTTATTCACTTAGTGGCTGTTGACAATATTTATGTATCCTAAGGCACACTGTTCATATTGTTTCTCTATTAATAAATGTGACTTTTGCATTTATTTTTCTGTCTTGGAAAAGCCTGAAGTGTCAGTCAGATTCAAGGTAAGCTACAGTATATGTACTGTAGTTACAGTATATTCACTTCGATACAGTCAATCTCACCTGTATTTACCACCTTGACAACTGTACCATCATTGTCCAATCTACTGGAATGTATTCACATTTTTGCTGATAAAGATCCAAGTTGGATCAAAACACTAAAGTGCGGAGACTCGTGCCATTTTGCTTTCATTTCCATGTAGCCAGTCAGTCAACCATGCATGTGCATATCAGAATAAAGGTACACCACACCAGAAGGAATTAAAATGTATTTACTATAAATTATAGTTGTAATTATTACATAAATATGACCTAATAACCCATTAGTATAGTTCTGGTTAATAGTATAAAATGTATCTAAAATATATTATTATTGAAGTTCATTGTTTCAATATAAACTTTCTCTCTCATGGTTCTTCACGCTTCTACTCCAATCAATCCTTCTTCACACTTATGGCTGGTATGGTTAGAGTTTTCTTTTTAGCAAGATGGAATGCAATTTTCTTCTCATAGTATGCACACTCATTCACAAAGAAGGGATAGAGTGGTTCATCCCCCTCATACGGAAGTGTCTCTCCAGAGAATGACAGAAAGGTGGGGTCACCAGGACGCAGAAGGCTGAAATCTCTATCCTATAGAAGCAAAGTGACAAGGTAAGATAAAGTGTGCAGGTGAATTGCAAATAAACAAATTCACATGCACATGTAAATTCAAATTCACAGATAAAAATTACAAAAAACAGTTTTTCATTATTTTGACTTTGTTTTAGGTCAGTGCCGAGAGACAGAAAAACAAGGACAGAGAGAGGAGAGACATGAGACAAGATGGGAGTCGGATTCAAACCCAGGTTTTCGTGTTCACAAGGAGTGGTCCGTACACTAACTGGCTGAAACACCAGGTGCCCCCTGTTACAATTTTTAACAGCCTTAAGTGTACCAAGTGTATGCATCTCACCTTGTAGTTCCAATATGATGGACAATATTGAAATGTGCTTGTTGTACCTGTAGACTGGGGTGTATGGCACCAGTCATTTCATGTGTCTCCGGGTCTCTTGGGTAGTCTATGCTCTTCACGAAAATGTACGCTTCCACTTCACCGCCTTCAAAGGTGCTGCCTATGGAATGATGGGAAAGATATTAAACTAGAAAAAATGCTCCTCGGAGCACAGGTCTCCGCCAGGTCAAGTAGGTTATTGTGGCCACCTGGTGGCGCTATAATAGGCCAATGTGAAAAGGGTGCCATTTCTTCCTCGGGCTAGTGGGAATGTACATGCATTCATGATTTGAGGCATTGTTTTGGTAAATTAGACCTGCTGGTGGCGCTATAATAGGCCAATGTGAAAAGGGTGGCATTTCTTCCTCGGCCTAGTGGAAATGTGCGTGCAAGTTTTCACGGAAATCGTACGCTGTTCATGATTTGAGACATTTTGTTCAAAACGGACCAATCCTGCAAACTTTGGAAGCCAACCTTAGCCAATGAGGATGGAATATGAAATATAGGACAGATCCGTCTTGATCACATAGAGATACTGTGTACCGATTTGCGTGATGTTTGGATAAAATCTGTAGGAGTAAATGGGTTTTGCACAAATCGGACTCCTGGTGGCGCTATAACAGGCCCATGTGAAAAATTTGGGGCAGAGGTTCTGAATTGGCATCCAGGGAGTGTGTGTGCACAGTTTCGCAGCGACCGGGCCAACGGTGCCGGAGATTAGCTGCTAACACACAGACAGGACAGGACACACGGACGGACACACGGACGGACACACGGACGGACGGACAGGGGGTAAAACATACTCTCTCGCCATGCCTTTCGGCCTGGCGGAGACAATGACTAGAATGGACTACATTTCTGGGGTTAAACATGTTAATCTTGACAGCGACTGGAAGTTGTTACTTTACCTGAGTTGAAACTCTGAATCCAAATTAATATCTGATCAACTGCCTCTTTCATCAAGTTAAAGATATCTGCTCTGACCACTCCATTGGGTTGTGGTCCTATCTCTATTGCTGTGGAGAAGAGGAGATACAATTCTTATACCAATGTTTGTCACAAATTCAGAGGTGGTACACACACACACACACACACACACACACACACACACACACACACACACACACACACACACACACACACACACACACACACACACACACACACACACACACACACACACACACACACACACACACACACACACAGTAATTATATAATTATACAGACTCACACACAAGCACTTACAGAGGCCATGTTTGCCCAGTGAATCTTGAGAATAAGCCTCAGAAGAGGGCAATTCCATAACGATTGACCTCACGGGTGTAGAGGTTATCTTGCACTGAAAACACCACAAGGAACGTATTTACCCGCAACATGATGTATTAATGTTACATATTTAAATAGTGTATTAAAGCCATTTTATAAGTAAACACAGCTTTTGTTTAAGCTATTGTGCATGCACATACAATGGAATTATTTGATTGAGAACGCGAGTGATCAGCTCCAGGTTTAAAGAATTCCATAGTTCCGAATGGGCACATGTTTCAAAACGGGCACGCCCTAGCTGACCTCTAAGATGAAATGCTGGAAACCACAAAGTTCTCACCTGGATGTATTTAAAGATATGCAGGAAGACCCAGTCAAAGTGATAGCCAATGAGGGTCAGGCCCATATTGGCTGTGGTGTTGTGGAGATCACAAACCAGATCCATGGCTTCTTGGCTGCCTTTGGGACCAAGCTGAATATTCAGTTCCTGGGCTCGACTAACCTCATAAGGGGTGGCATCTGTTATAGGTGCACTGGTGGACAAAAGATATGTTATTGTTTACTTGGTTAAAATACATTATTTAATACAGAACTAACAGTTCTCAAATGGGTTCTTAATGAGTTAGTTGACCCTAGACCCAAAATATTTTTTTTTATTTACTGCTCGGCACAATCTAGCTTCTGTTATTAATTAAATCTCTCAAATACTGAGCTCAAAGCCTGCTTTTTGGCAGGGGTTCTCAGCAAACCTTTATTCCAGTTGGCAACATTAAATCACATTTTATGGTTTAAGCCCTTTTCTGTTCACCTGAGTATGGCGTCTGTAAAACAACGGTTGATGTCTGTTTCTGTGTATCTTCTGCAAGTTTCCACAGCCCGTGGGTTTGACATGACTGTGGTTATAGAGACTGATCCAACTTGATCTACCTGCTGTCTCTGCATTTCTCTCACTAGGTGCACACCGGACATCTCATTTCCATGTGTGCCACCACAAATGGCAATGCGAGACAATGCAGGGAGGGACACATGCTCCATCTGTGGGCAAGAAAAAAAAAACTGCCAGATTAGTTTATAATTTCCTCCTTCTATGTTCTAATATTTTAAATTCAAATTAATATTCACTATTAGAATATTTGCAAAACACAGAGAGAGAAAGAAAGAGACAAAGAGCCTTTTCAGAAATGCCTTAGATTTCATGAATCAATGGGAGTCAAGGCTTGACTCAATGTGATGAAGCAATCAACAAGTATAGGTTTGATTTATTGACATAAATGGTGGGGTAGAATTCAAGGAGGGAGATACATTGTTCAGCACTTCAGCTGTAATGGTAGCCTACTGTCTTGTCATTGGTATGTGGCAGGGTTACTCAGCTGTAATTGTATATAGCCTACTGTCTTGTTGTCATTAATATGTGGCAGGGTTACACAGCTGTAATGGTAGCCTTCTGTCTTGTCATTGGTATGTGGCAGGGTTACTCAGCTGTAATTGTATATAGCCTACTGTCTTGTCATTAATATGTGTCAGGGTTACACAGCTGTAATGGTAGCCTTCTGAAATGGAACTAAACTCATGAAATGGAACTAAATTTGGTCAGGAGGATTACCTTTCTTTACATCTCATTATACAGCTAGTTTACACATTGGAGACGACTCCAACCCATTGGTCATCATCATTGCATTATGTATAATTATCCTATCAGTTTAGCCTATATAATTAACACCTTCTTTCATACTGTACCTGCATGTTAACCACTCACAATTGTATTTATACAGTATACCTCCCCTGCCTGACCTCTATTTTGCTGCCATTCTAACATGTTGCTGCTACAGTTATTCAGTGTCTTATTTCAACTTGTACCAACGCCTCAGTGAGTCAATGATTTCTCGGCTTGAAAGCCTGATCTGGGAAAGATGGGGTTTAACTTCAATGATCTTGGCCATGTTTATCAAGAGCCGTTCAGAGGCCAAAGGCCATTCTGGCTAACAGTCAACACCCTCTTCATGTGGAGTCTTGCCATCAGGGAGGCGGTATATGTTTCCTAGGAGGACTAAATCAAACAGATATCCGAGATCACTTGTTCCCCAAGTTCTTGGGATTTTGAACAAGCTGTAGGCCTGTTGCTATTGCATACACTAACAACAGAACTGATGGACTCAAATTGCTTTTATATCTCATTGAAACTTTATTATAATGCTATCTACTATATGCTATATTTATTTATGAATTCTGTTTGCAAACCAATTTCCCCACAGGGGAAAAAAGACAGAATCAGATTTCACAACAGGTAGGATAACCTACTGTACATACTGTACATACTGTAGGCTATACTCACCTGGGGGGTTCTATGCACGAATGAGGGATGAAGTTATTGCTTAATTTTAATTGAATTATATTCATAAATAAAGCTTTTTGTTCCAATTCTGTAATACCAGTCTCACCTGGTTTACTGTAATGTTACTGAGGTAAGTCAGTGTAATTCTGAGATCAGTATGGCTAATGGCGACCATGCAGACATACCTTGGTCATTTGTTCTCATGTTTTTGTTACTTAATACTTACAGTACAGGCTTGTTGCCAGACCCAAGGGGTCGGGCTTACATGAGGCTTTGTACCTGTTTCATCCATACATGGGCATGGTCACTTTGTCCTCCGGCCCCAGCTAAAAAAGTCTGTCCCCCTTTCGTCCATACATGGGCATAGAGACACAGGCTGACACGTCAAGTGAAGTCCGGCTTAGCCGTGACGTAGTGCTCTGATCTTATAAAGTACTTATTCTGGGTCTGGCAGAACCAGGTCTCCTGGTCTTGTTTTTCTTGACCACAATGTTAAAAATGTAATTTAGATAGTATGTTATTTAGGCAGATGCCTAGGTTAATTGTTTACCTGGTATCCTTTATAGTTTCAATGTACAGATAATTTTTTTATAGTATGTTGTTTAGACTGATGCAAGGTTCTTAGTTTACCTGTGATCCTTGTTTACTGAGGTATTACATTGTCTCTCTGCATTTGATGTATGTGCTTACCTTGCTTATTGTAAGTTGCTCTGGATAAGAGCGTCCGCTAAATACCTAAATTGTAAATTGTAATAATTCTTCATAGAATAAACACTGTTTTGGTGAGAGCCGACAACATTTATGTAGCATGGCAGAGTTTTCTAAACACCAGCTATAGTCACTGAATCTGGGAAAAATAAATAATATGTGACAGGCTCCATGCCTATTATTTTTAGGCAATCAACAGTACCGAGATTACGTGATCAGTACGTGATTGATGACACACTGAAAATGATAAACGTTAACACAAACATCTTATTGATTCATGAATCTGTCATGTCAACATGACATACAGACTGACTTCTTCACATCATGCACATGTTTCAAACATTGAACATTGAACATTGTCAAATGGCCAGCACCACACATCAGCATAAAAAGCTGTCCTTTCAGTCCAGGTCAATAAGACCTTTGACCTCCCACTCCACTCTCTGCTATAGTCTGCAAAACATCTGGTTTCATTATGTCAAAATGGCAGTGGGGGAAGAAGTAGTCAAATGTTTTACTTACGTAACAGTAGTACACTGCAGAAATAGTCTGTTACAAGATTTACTTGAGTAAAAGTAATGGAATCAAAATGTACTTAAAGTATCTTCCATTTCATGTTTTCAAAATGTATAAAATCATTTGAAAATAGCCGAAGTCTAAATAGGGTTGAAGTGGTTAATGTTAATGTTTGTTTTGTAATAATATTTAAAATCTACAAAGTAGGCTAACTAGTAACTAAAGTTGTCCAATAATTGTAGTGGAGTGAAAGCACTATATTTGCCTCTGAGGTGCACGTGGAGTAGAAGTAAAAGTATTGAACATTGGAAACATTTTCACCACTGCAAAACAGCACATAGCCTAGTCCTGGGATGTTCTGAGGGGAAAAGGTAGGCTGCGTAGTGTTTTTCAGCTCAGAGTCATGACCACATTGAAATGGCACCAAAAGAAAAAGTACAGCAGCAGCACATGAGAGGATGCTTTCCAAGATATTGCATGGACTGGAGCAGCTAGATTTGCAATGGTAGAGAACACAGCAGGACACAGGGACAATTGAATTCCCTACCTTCTACAGAATCTGGTAAAGTTCAAGAAAATACATTTAAGGCTAGATGTCAGGGAGTTGTCTTACCTTTTGAGTCAATAGTTGTTCCTTGATCAGCTTTCACTGAATGTATAGCATACAAAACATTCAGCAACCTTTGAACTTAGAGTTAACTCCTTTTAAAATAACCATGCATTAAAATGTAGAGTTTCACAATGTGTATACACAGTTAATCAGGCACTCCACCGATTACTTTGAAGCCAGAAGCACTGAAACATACAAACACACACAACCAGCTTGGTGTTTGACATTGTAAAGTGAAACCAGTTCTTAGACCACACCCACACACTGACTCTTAAATTCCAGTGTCTGTCATTTATTTATTTTTTGCTCTGGTCTTTTATGGTACAGTACCTCCCCCATTTGCATGTTTAGAGTACTTCTTCCAGCTGTATCAGCAAAGGAAATGCTGAGTTACTCCACGGACATGGGAGAGAGTGAGAAAAATAAAAGTAATAAAAGTAAAATAGTTAGAAAGGCTTAGAAAAATAACAAGAAAAAAGGTGCAATAAATTGAGAAAGACTAAGTTAAAATACTCTTTATTGTAGAAGAACAATCTTAAAAGACAGTTTCAGATGAATCTCTAGTCTTACTAGTCTCAGACAGACTATTGGTACACACAATTCTCAAATGCCTCCACTATTCGAAGGTTGTAGTTGTCTCTTGTCTGGCTTGAGTTGAGAGACTAATCTCTTACTCAGTAGCTCATGATGCAATGAGCTGTGTGAAACCATCTGGGAACCCAACGCCAAATGAAAAGGAAAAACAGCGCCCTCTGCTGTTTTTGACTATCTCTGTTCTTGAGAGATTAGTGTGAAACCAATACAAATATTGGTATCAACATGAATTAAAATAAATAGCAATGAAATTTCTAGCCTATTACACATGCCCTTGAACCTTACTAAATATTACTAAAAGTTTGGTGTATATCTTCCTTAATTTGGCAACAACTTATGCTGCTCTCACCATACTGTACAGGTCCTTGCAATAATATTTTTCAACACATGGGGCAAGAAAGTAACTAGAGTTCACCATTGAATCAACTTTCACAGCAGAAATGTGTAGCCTACATTGTGGACTTTTTAATCAAACATAGCTAAATAAGAATGCACATGCGCTAAATGTACATTCTCACAGAAAGTCTGTGTTATATAAATTAACAATGGAAAGGGTTATTGACAATGATAGATTGTCTTTTTGCTTAGATGTTTCTCACAGAGTAGCATTCAAGGGGACTTTATATGTCTTGATACACACACACACGCACACGCACACACACACACACACACGCTTCTTTTAATCAGTGCTGGAATGGCTAACCTATCTAACAACAGAGTCATTTTGCCTGCAAGTCTCTGAAGCCAGACAACTATTCCACAATCTCTACATATAATATATGGCGTAAGCATTTGAAAATTGTGTTAACCAAACAGTCTGTCTTGAGACACTATTTTGCCTGCCAACTTCATTTTCTTCAGCATAATATGTTTTCATCAGTGGCCACATTATAAATCTAATCGCACACATGGCTCAATCAGACAAACGACAAACACTGTTTCTTCCCTGTTATCAATATGTCAAAAGTGTGAGATGACAGAGACTGGGTGAGTGCATTTCAAGCAGAATACTCCCTTTGGGATTATTAGATGATGTCTGAATAATTCATGGGAAAATTGTTCTAAAAACATCTTCATGCAGGTAGCAGTTACATGTACTTGTGACCTTTTTAGCATGGGGCACAGACACTGTTTAGGAGAGGCTTCAGCTGTGACATTTCAGACAGGGAGTTGACCGAAACAGGTGGCTTGTGGGTAATTAGGCCATGCTGAGAGGTAACAGACTTTTTGGTATTTGTCTGTGAGACAAATCCATGGGGGTGGGCTACAATACTGGCCTCACAGTCACTTAAGCACCGGTTGGCACCTGGCCTGCTGAACTGTTGGCCTTTGGGGTTTGGGGCAATACAAGTTGACATTAGTTGATTTTTACTTCATAGTTTCTGTTGTTTTAGCCTATATACAGAAGTTTTTAATTAACCTTTCTAGTAAATGTTTCTTCTCAACAATTGATATAGAGATAGGTCTTCCATTCACCAAGTGCACGTGTAAAAACTGACATACACATTAACCTGCACATTTCTGGAGTAATGGCTCACACTCTCCCACTTCCACTTGATGTTGTGTAACCTGTGTGTAAGCAACAGTATAATAAAATAATTTTTTTTTCATGTTCATATAATTGGTCCTCACCAATGCTCATTTTAAGGTGGTATCATTTCTGTCTACTCACTCTGTGTCTCAGAGGAGGGTTGTGGACAGTTCAGAAACCTGCTTACCGGTGACATCATCGGTAGGCAGGTTTGGTCATTTCAAACAAGATTTCAAACCTTTTTTCCCCCCTTTTTTTAAAAATAAATTTAAGAACAATGGCTTCTTCAGCATATTAACTTTCCAGGAAGAAAAAGGTTGTAATTTCTATTTGCTTCAAATCCCCATCGATTATGTCATTGGTCCATAGTCCACCAATGAGAGGTAGAGTGAGCAGATGGAAATGATGCCATATAATAAATGAACATTGGTGAGTGAGTACTAATATGAAGATAAGGTTGAAAATGGGTGAAGTGCTCCTTTAAATGTAATTACAGAATTACACTATATGGGCTATTGAATTTAAATGTACAGAAAATAGGTACACTGCATATACCTCCAAGATAGGTCTACAATGTAGGTCTGCACAACAATGTACAGTAGGTCTTCATTGTAGACCTACAATATAGTGAAAACACATTTTCCTCTTATTTTTTTCCCTTTGATCGGGGTAAATGATTACTGCAAGCAAAATCTCAACAGAAACATTATGAGGCAGCTGGCTTTTTATTATTATTAATATCATTATTACATATGCCACTTAAATTATGTCTGTTTATTCAGCATGCGTAAAAGCTACCCAACCTACACAAAATGCATGACCCAGTACAGAAGGCTACTTAGAGTGTAAAGAGCTCACAGTTCATTATGGCAGCACGGTAGCCTATACAGCATGGTCAGGTCATTATAATCGAAGGATAGACGAAGGATATCTTAATAAGACTATAGGGTGAAGCAGACTTGCTCTTAAACAAAACTGATGACAATTTCATTCTTTTTAAAATGGACCAGACTGGTCACGGTTGTAAAATAGACCCATCGAAATGGTCTACATATGACAGAATCTATACATTAAACATCAACTTGCAGTTGCATGGAATCCAGTTCTGATGATCACGATGTGTAGCCTACTTGTGCAGGTGCACTGAGTGGCTATTGGGACATTAGTATTTTTCTCATAATTACGACATCTCACTGTGTTATCAGCTAAGGAAGTAGACCAACTGACAGCATGAGCTGCTGTCTCTCTGTCTTGGAGTATATTAGAGACATATTATATCCAACCCTCTTGCACGCATGGTGCACAATTCATAGGCGCCAAACGCACGCTTTTAAGCACCACATAAAATGAACACAGTCTCACACAAACACACACACACACACACACACACAATAAATAACATACTGAAAAAGTGTCATAATGAACTTGATGGACAGTGCAGTGTAAAAGTGCTGTTTACTTCAAGTTTAATCATGCAAACAAAATGTAATATCAGCAATAAACATACAAAACAAATTAATTTCCAAATTATTAAATGAGTATACAGCAGGATGGGAGCTCAGCCAGTTGACTGCAATCATAAACCAACGTGATTCAATCAATCAGATTCAGACTGCACCTGCGATTGTGCTTAATGAGTCTCCCAGTTTAGTAGACCTTATTGTGATTTTTTTGTACTTCCATGTACTGATGTCTTACTAAATAAAGTACATCAATCAATCAATTGTAAACTAACCTCATTGAACGTGATTGATGTGATGACGTAGAGGAAAAATAAATACCCTATTTGTTGTCATAACCAATAATTTTGGCTAGGATTAATTGTCTAATCAATAATTTTAGATTTTTAGGAGAGTACAGTAGCCTACATGCCTACAGCCAACTACTTTCAACAACTTTTAAGGAGAATTTAACTCAGTCAGGTTCCAATGAATTAGCCAGGTGTGTTTTTGACCCCACATTCTGGAGATATCTGCGATTTTCCCAAAAAATGCTTATTGCGAACGCAGCGGAAGGAAGGCGCGCCTCCGCGCAAGTGGAGCTTACTATGAAACCGTGCTCGGCTTGTGTGTGTGTGTGTCTGTCCGTGTGTGTGCAGCCGCGCTCTCATTGGCTGCATGCACCCATGTGACTCACATGCGTGCACTGCCTGTAAGCAGCCACCCGAGTGCGCCAGAGTGCAGGAATTTAGACAATGCTCTCATTACAATGCAACACACACACACAATGTTCTCCCCATCACGGTGAAATAAGTCCGTAAATACACAATATTTTCGAGCTGCGTTCGCTTCCCGCGTTCGCGCGTCTTACTTGTCTACATAAGCTCAGTGTCAGTGTCCACTTACATACTTACCCCGAAGGAGACGTGAGCTGTCTCTACTTGTTGTGCCTGTCCGTGCCGGCTGAGGCCTCGGCTCCAGAAAGAGAGTGTGTGTGTGTGTGTGTGTCTGTGTGTGTGTGTGTGTGTGTCTTTTTCTGACGCAATTCGATCAAGTTCGATGGCTTTTTTCAACACACTGATTAACTTCATTTACGCAGCAGCTCATGGCACTTTGGAATAGCAGATTTCACAACTTTTTTCCCAGTCACTGCTGTGTTTAGCCCCTACGGAACCTCTCCCTCCGCTATGTAGCTCCGAGATGAGGTTCCTCGTTGTTTCCTGCCGTTTGCGGTCGACATTGTCGCACATTTTCCACTTTACATGTTTCTTACCCCTTTCTGCACATCGTATCCAAAAAGCAAAGCATTTGCGCCACTCTCTCAGATGTTTTAAGTTCTAGCGGAACATAACAGCTTCTAACGAGTTGAAGAAAGTATTTAATTTGCCTCGGTTTTCATCCGGTTCCATAATATTTTGCATTAGAAGATGCAATTCAACATTTGACCAGTAGGGTAATCAGTAATGTTATCTCTACGGGCGCAACTCTTGCGCAATGTCTTAAAAACATGTAACCGGATGAAAACAGAGGCAAATTAAAAACTTTCTTCAACTCGTTAGAAGCTGTTATGTTCCGCTAGAACTTAAAACATCTGAGAGAGTGGCGCAAATGCTTTGCTTTTTGGATACGATGTGCAGAAAGGGGTAAGAAACATGTAAAGTGGAAAATGTGCGACAATGTCGACCGCAAACGGCAGGAAACAACGAGGAACCTCATCTCGGAGCTATACAGCGGAGGGAGAGGTTCCGTCGGAGCTATGCTGTGTTGAGTGTGTTCAGCTATTCTATGAGCGCTAATAGCCGTTGACAGGTAGGAAAGTTGTAGCCTGGTAAACCCTCCCTCCGGAAATCTCATTTCCATTTGATTCCAAATAAAATACAAATGAGATTTCTGGAGGGAGGGTTTACCAGGCTAGGAAAGTTGTCAACATTTGCAAAGGGCATCTCCATACCCCAACCACCCACCCAGGATAATCATTAGACCAACACTATTTGGGTTTCCATTTCCAAAACGGAGATAAATTCAGATGGAATTCAAATAGTATTTCAAGATAATTTGACAGTCAATTATCTTACAGCTAGATAATTGGAATGTCAGAGTTGTATCATTAAAGGGTTAGATTTTTTTTCCTATCTTATAGTGGGGCTGGAGGGCGCAAGGGCTCCCTCACTTCTAGATATCTATTGTTTCAAATTCAATCATGTAAATGTGTTGTAATGCAAAGATTACTGAATGTATTTACAAATAACCATTTGATTCTATTAGAGATGCACACAACTGTCTCATAACAATGCAAATAATCATCAACTGCAGTATGACAAAGAAGGGAACTATGGACCTAAGTATAAAATTGAATCGTAGACACCCCACAGCTGACATAAGTCATTAATTGTCCGAGTTGTAAACCAATAGGGGGAGAATAGATCTTTTCATGGGTTACTATCCACGACACACATGTGTGTGTGTGTGTGTGTGCATGTGCACACGCGTGTGTGCGCGTGCGTGTGTGCACACGCGAGTGTGTGCGCACGCACGTGTGTGTGTGCGTGGTGGGGGGCTCTATTCTAGTGTGGCTTGCATTGCCCTCTAGTGTTGGTTCTACAGAATTGCCTGGGGGGGATGAAAACGAGCGCTCCTTTTTCAATTTCCCTGGTTTTCCATCACAGTGAATCAAGTGTCGCAGATGTTTGGCACAGTGTAGACAATGTAGAGAAAGACAAACTATAAAATGCATTGAAGCCTGATGAAGACATGTGAAGGTGGAAATGTCACCCAAAACAAATCTATTTGTAAGGGTGCAAACAGTGCATGTGCAGGTGTATTTTCTCTTTCAACGAATATGTGATTGAGTCAGGTGCAGGTATCACAGTGACGATGCTGGTGCTGCCTTTAGCGGTGATGTCATCACTTACACCATTGTGGGGGTGGCACACAATACAAAGACAAGAAAAACAACAACAAAACAAAGGAAAGGAAGGGCAAGCAGCACTCTGCAATGACCATGTAATTATAGATACACCTAGTCAAACATTCATAAAAATACTCAACACACATGGGCACATCAGAAGGCAAATTGTAAGAGTAGCCTACAAGTACGAGGCTTTCCAATCCAATGAGTCACTTCCTTTATAAATCAGAGTAGATAAATACTTGGGCAAATAATCTATTACCGGCACCGAGTCACTGATTTTTTCGTGAATCCAATTGAATAATATGCATTTTCTAGCCACACAGAGAAGCTTTTAAGTAGCTTAGCTCTTCTAGGGTCTAGTACAGCTCATTTTGATGGCAGCCCTAATAAAAACTGCCAAGGATCTTTAAAATCTTAGATTTCATAATTGAACTTTTTTTTGCCACACAAGATCAGAACCTGGAAATCTTGGGACATTCCCAGAAACAGTATACATAAGTAGCCTACCAACCACGTTTTTACATTTAATACACAAAGGGGACCTACTGGGATCGATTTTGTTTAAGATTTGAGGTGCTCTGTGTTGTGGAATTATCATATACTGCATATTTTTTAACCTATTGCTAAGCTGCCCAACATTCCTTATCGTACTCAGTTTGATTGAAAGTCCTTTTCCCAGCTCCCCATGTAGCGGCCCTTGGATTTGAATTATGACGAAGGTGGATGGTTTCAACGGGTGTATTTATTTTCTCTTCACACAGAATGAAGCTTTGTTCGAACACCGTGTAAAACTATAAAAATAGAAATAAATACTGTTATAATCATATTAAATCATTTCATAGTTTCACTCAACAATAAAATCAGTGCATTTCAAAGGATCACTTTCAAAGTACAATTCAATAATAAAATAGTTAATTTATAGTTGATATAATTCAGTGAATTAATGCAAATACCAAACGAAAATGTATCATAACCAAATCAAAATACCAGACAAACAATTAATAGAGCCCAAATTAAATCAGAAAGAAAATCCAAAACAAACAAACAAAAGAACACTCCTGTACCTCGCTCCGCTATCCAAAGGGTGCTATGGGCTGCATACAAAACCACCTTGGCTTCAGGTAACTCAAATGATCATAGTTTTTGGGATGTATTCTTGACAAATACCTGTCAGGTGAAAGCATGGCAACAAAGGTGGTCAAAGGAGTAAACCAGAGAACCAGATTTATGGGCAGAGTTTCCTCTTTTGTCAACCCTCAGGCCCTCAGGACCCTCTCAGGGGCCCTGATTCAGCCCCTTTTTGACTATGCTAGCTCCTCTTGGTACTCCAACACCTCAGTGTCACTGCAGACTAATCAAACCTCCCAAAACAAACTGATCCGACTACTTCTCGGACTGGGGCCCATGACCCACCTCTCTCCCACTCACTTTGCCAGCCTAGGCTGGCTCAGGGTGGAAGACAGGGTTAAACAACTAAAAATGGGTCTGGTCTTCAAAATTGTAAATGCAGATTTGCCCGATATGCCCCCTATACCCGCATATCTGTATAAATACCTCGAAAAAGTTAGTGACACCCACAGCCACGAAACTAGAGGGAGCGTAAACAACAATCTGGTACCACCCACCCATAAAACAAACATGGGCAAATTCTCCTTCTATAGCACAGCCACCAAGGAATGGAATAGTCTAACCCCATCCCTCAAAAAATGCAGTTCGCTGGGCTCATTCAAAACAGCCCTAAAAACCCATCTTTCTGGAGGCCGAAAGAGGAGCTAGTACCAGTTTCCCTGTAGACAGACGACCCCCCCCCCCTCCTTTTTTTTTGTACATATTTTGTATTTCCTCATGCTTTTTTTTGTATATAATTTTTATTTTCCCATGCTTCCCCCCCCCCCCTTTTTTTTTTTACATATATTTTTTAAATGCTTTTTTTGTACATAGTGGTATTTTTTCTGTATTATCTGTATTTTCATGTTGATTTTTGAACTGTTTGGTTGCTACTATATATGTCTATGAAATTAACTCAAGGACCCCAACGGAAACAAGTCCGCAAGGACTTTTTTGGTCGGACCTTTTAGACAAAAGCATTATAAATGTAACTGTGTTGTTTTACATTCTTTTTGCCTAATAAAAATTTCAATCAATCAATCAATCAGTTGCCCCAAACGTCACAATTAACAGGCACTGTGAACAATATAATAATAATAATAATAATAAATTTTATTTATAACGCACTTTACATTCTTGCGAACAGTGCTACAGATTTAAAAGCAGAGTATAAAAACAGCATAGGCAACAAAACAATTATAATAGACCCAACCAGGCTAAACTAAAGGGCCAACATTTAGAAATTAAAACTCAGTACGAAAAAATAAAACAAAAAACAAAGTCCATGAAAAATTAGATTTTTTTTAAAAAAGGTAGGTTTTTAGTCCATTTTTAAAAGCATCAGTGGACTGTGGGGCTCTCAGGTGGTCAGGGAGGGCATTCCACAGACATGGGGCTGTGTGACAGAAGGCCCGGTCGCCCATGGTGCGGAGGTTGGTGTCAGGCACAACAAGAAGGTTGGTGTTGTGCTATGGGCTGCACGGAAACCAGACTGAAATTTTTCAGCAATGCCATTTATGTCGAGGTGGTCCTGGAGTTGTGCTGCCACCACTTTTTCCAAAATTTTGGAAAGAAAGGGGAGGTTGGAAATGGGTCTGTAATTGGCCAGGTTGTCGGGATCTAATGAGGGTTTTTTGAGCAGGGGTGTGATGATGGCTGTCTTCAATGCAGAGGGAACAAGACCAGACTGGAGTGAGAGGTTTATGGTTTTAGTTATCAGGGGACTTATGGCACAGATGTTGAGCTTTACTAGGGCTGTGGGGAAGGGGTCCAGGGCACAGGTGGAGGGTTTCATCCTTTTGATGATGTCCACGACCCCTTGCTGCGTGGTGGTGGAGAAACAGCGGAGAGGCTGAGAGATCCCATGCGGGGGGGGCAGGGCAAACTGGAGATGTGGAGTGTCTGGAGAGCTGGGAGCAGATGGTGTTCACTTTAGTAGTGAAGAAGGAGATGAAGTTATTGCATTGTTCCTCTGTGAATGCTGAGTGAGTGGAAGATTGCGGTTTGAGAAACTGATTAATGGTGGAAAAAAGCTGCTTGGAGTTGCCGGGGGTATTGTTAATTAAATTTGAGTAGAATTTAGCTCGTGCGTCTCTAAGGGCTTTAGAGTAGGCCTTCTGGTGGTCTTTGTAGGCCAGTTTGTGCACTGTGAGTCCTGTGGCTTTGAGACGCCGCTCTAGGATGCGCCCAGCTGTCTTAATTTTCCGCAGCTCACAGGTGTACCAGGGGGCTGTGCGTGAAAAGGTGACAGATTTGGTTTTTATTAATATATAAACAAAACAACCTTAACAACCAAAACAACCTTACTCCAACTGCGCATTTAAAGTGCAGGGTTACAGGTTACAAATAGGCCACAGAACAAACAAACAAACATTTCGTACCGTGTCGCGTTGATTTAGGAAACACGTTGGTGAGCGGCCGTGCCTCTCTCAACTGTCACTATGCTCTGAATGGATCTGTCCTGTGAGTAACGCTAGCACGCCTCAGATAAGGCCGGTCAAGTAACAGGAAGTGTAAAAATAAAAGGTAGCCCAAAATACACAGGAAGTGTCAAAATAAAGGTATCCCAAAATAAGCAAAATAATAATAAATTAACTTCAAACTTAAGAAACAATTGAAGTTAAAAGGACAAGTGTCACAGACACTTACACCCCACCACATCATCTAAATTGTGTGCGTTGTAACTCGTATCATAAAAATATGTGGATAATAGTTCAGAGAAGAGGCTTCAGGCTTGTCTTGAGGAAACTTCCGTATTGATAAAGTGGCAAGCCTGAAGTTATGCAAAAAAGTATTTCCGAGGAACTCCAAATGAGTTCTTTGACCATTTCAATTGACATTAAACAGGTCTCCTATAACTCTATCCTCTATCGTACCGAGACTGAAAAACTGCACTTTTGACTCCTGGGTCAAAATGTCTTCATACTCAGTCTAGGTGTTTTACAATGCCATATACATTTAGAAAAGTCACTTTCAATTTCCCTTGGTAATGCATAGAGGTAACATTTGCATTGGGTATAGAAGCCGGGGTAGCACATTCATTTTAGTTATAGATTTATCCTGCCTATCCAAGAAATTGGAAGGTCAAACCATCTTGTGAGATCACTCCTAATACCCTGTAAAACATTAGAGAAATTTAACCGTAGCAGTGCTTTAACATTGGGAATAATGGAAATACCCAGATATGTGAATCCTGAGGCAGACCATGAAAAAGGAAAATTGGGCAAGCATGGAGTGTCCACACTGCCCCCAAGTGGCATAGCTACAGAGACTCCTTTCTTGATACATACTGTACAAGACTATCGCATGCATACAGTATGTGACCACACACACTCTTACAAATACATATACACACATATGTTTTGAGGGGAGAAGTAATGTTGTTTGTCTTACACATTAACACATTGAACAAGAGGAGCATGGTTACCACAGAATGTGTATTATCACTGAACAATTTAAACTGACCCATACAAGCCAGAGCCTCCTCAATGCTATTGCCTGCTACAGCGTTGATCTTCATGTTCTTCATTCCAAAATTGGGTATTCTGTTGCAGTTGCAACTTGTTGCGTTGCGAATCATTGGTGTGGACTGGGCTTAAGTCTGTTTGTTAGCTACTGTATGGAAAAATAGCAGCACAGAACGATGTGAAGTTTCAGGAAAGGTATGCGATGTACTTGAGTTATGAATTGGTGGTAATTGAGTTATGGCTGCACCATAACAAAACATAATTCATTTTATTTCAAACTAAGAACAAAATGAGACTGATCGACCTCTTCATGTAGTAGAAAAGCCTTTTCCCCCCTCTTTACATTTTTTACACCCACATAATCTGTCTATCTGTGTATACAGTAGGCTATATATTATACTGTCTTCTCTCTGTTTTTTTCTATATATTTTCTCTTTTCCCTCCATTTCTGGCAGGTGGTAAAGATGATGATCATGGTAGTGGTGACGTTTGCACTCTGCTGGCTACCTTATCGCATCTACTTCATAGTGACAGGCCTCAAAAAACAACTTAACAAGTGGAAGTACATCCAACAGGTTTGCCTGTCAATTATGTGGCTGGCCATGAGCTCCACCATGCACAACCCCATCTATACTGCTGCCTCAATGGCAGGTGAGTAACCATGAGCATTCCGCCGACCACACACGCACGCACGCGTGTGTGTGTGTGTGTGTGTGTGTGTGTGTGTGTGTGTGTGTGTGTGTGTGTGTGTGTGTGTGTGTGCTAGCCTGGTAAACACCCCCTCCCTCCGGAAATCTCATTTGCATTTGGTTACGCTGTGAAACAAAATGTGTGTCGCAAGCTTCTTCCATTTGACGGAGTGAGGTTATGTGTGTGTTTTATTTCTAATTGTTTTTCTTTATTATTTAATGTATTCCTTTATTTCTTTTTTTAAAATATGGCACTTCTGGCCTTTCATCTAAATGCATGGAATTTACATTACTTCTACTGAAAATGATCTAAATTTGAATCCTCTTAATCAATTATTGGAATATCTTTTATCGATTAAATACTGGTAATCAAATAAAGATTCACTCATTTGTATGTGATTCTGTTTACAGTTTCAGCAGAAAACTTGACACTGATTAATCTCAAAGTGAGATTTGTTATTTATTCACAAAAGTCTTTATTACACACTCATCTGAGCCTCAGAGGGCTATGCAAATAAAATGCAGATACACTCATGAATCATCACAATCCACATACAATTGAAAATATAAAATACCACGACCAAAAAGCTTAAGCATAAAACGGCTAAAAACAATAAAAGCTCTCATTTTAAATGTTCACATTCCATAATCAAAACTACTCTAATGCCAATTCATAATCAGAAACACTGTCCCGCTGTACCTCCACATATAGGCCAGCCTACAGTACAGTCTACTGCTCAGTTCCTTTCAACAAAAACATTCTTCTGCTTTGGTACAACTGTGATGTACAAGAAGCACATCCTTCAGGAAGTTCTGGAGATTGAACTTACAACCCCGTGTCCTTCAAACAGTGCTCCTGTGTGCCATGGCAGTCCCCATAATGAGGGAAAATATCATATTTTACTGTCATCAATCATGTATTTTATGATGTTTTACGATTTTCTGACATCTATCATAACTTTATTTTGTACATTACAGCATAGGATTTTTGTAACAAAGTATTTAATTTGTTGGGAGTATAATAAGCCTATATGAGGTTTGTTTTATGATATAGGCCTACAGTTAGATTTTTTTTCATGACACAGTTTTCTTATCATCAAAGTATGGCACTCTTTAGATGACAGTCTAGTATGAAGCATTGTGATTGTTATGAACACACCAGCACTATGTCAAATATTAGCTATGTTTCATATACATTGATCTTTAAAAAAAAACAACTTTTAGAATGTGAATTATTTTTAGAAAATGTATAACAGAATTTCAGTTGGTTTGGAGATCATAACTACTTATAAATCATATGATTGAAGGCAATAAATACTTAATTACTTCTGTCAATTATTAAGTATTCTGCTCATCAATACAATTGTGATAAAATTACTGACCAATCTCTGAACACAGTTTATGCTGCCTTGACGAAGGACAGTAAAACTGTATTCCTTTCTTACTTCTATTCCCTAGCTGCTAGGGCCTAGCATGAAAAATGGCAAATATGGTGAAGTAATTATACAGTGTGTGTGTGTGTGTGTGTGTGTGTGTGTGTGTGTGTGTGTGTGTGTGTGTGTGTGTGTGTGTGTGTGTGTGTGTGTGTGTGTGTGTGTGTGTGTGTGTGTGTGTGTGTGTGTGTGTGTGTGTGTGTGTGTGTGTGTGTGTGTACTGTGCAGCATGTGAGAGTGAAAAAAAAGTGTATATAACTGTATAGTTAAAGGACCACTTCACCCATTTTCATCTTCATATAATTGGTCCTTACTAACGCTCGTTTTAACATGGCATCATTTCTGTCTACTGTGACTGTGTCTCAGAGGTGGGCTGTGGGCTGTTTAGAAACCATACCAAACTAATAGAAACTTTTCTCTCCCTGGAATGTTAGTATGCTGAAATAGAGGCGATCAAAAATAAAAGAAAGAAAAACAGTAACATTGAAATCTTGTTTGAAATGATCAAACTTGCCTGCCGATGATGTCATTGGTATGCAGGATTATAAACTTTCCACAGTCTGACTCTGAGATGCAGAGCAAGTAGAGAGATTCATAGATTTCAAAATACGTATCACCACCTACAAGGCCCTCAACAACCAGGCTCCCCGCTACCTCTCTGACCTCCTCAAACGCCACGCCCCTTACCGCTCTCTCAGGTCTGGTGATGCCAACCTCCTGGACATCCCCAAAACAAAGAAACGCACCTAGGGTGACAGGGCTTTCTCATTTGCAGCTCCCTCCCTTTGGAACTCACTCCCACATCACATAAAAGCTGCACCCACTCTTGCCCTGTTCAAAGCCTCACTCAAAACCCACCTTTTCAGACTCGCTTTCCCTGCTAATTCAAATCCCCCTTTCTGCCTTTTAATTTTAATGTTTTTATTTGCTAATTTTTTTGCCTTTTAACTAGTTATTCTCTTAATTAAGTTGTGTCTTTTATTTGTTCTGTTGTGTACTGTAAAGTGACCTAGAAAAGCGCTTTGGATGTATTATTATTATAGACAGAAATGGTGCCATCTTATACTGCGCATTAGTGAGGACCAAATATATGAAGATGAGGTTGAAAATGGGCGATGTTCTCCTTTAACTCTGATAGCAGTTAGAGTTGACGATTATTGATCTTCAGCAGGTAATCAAAAAAAGAGAAACTGCCATAAGCACCATCACAACACTGCCCAGATACTGGGTGGAGACGCCAGCTAGAGTGGAGGGATCAGGTTTAGTG
>NC_137604.1:28245892-28308392 GCF_963280865.1 Gymnoscopelus braueri
CATACTTAATTCACTGGTATGCTTCCTTCCTTACTAACAGAGCACAGAGGGTGAAAGTGAATAGAACCCTCTCCGCAGCATTAACTACTAATGTTGGTGCTCCCCAGGGTTGTGTAAGCTCAGCTGTACTTTTCACCCTTTATACTGACAGCTGTCGTACTGAGGAATGTCTGTCTGAATGTCGCACTGACAAACCAGACCAATACATTCTAAAGTACTCTGATGATACAGTTTTGATTTCTCTTTTGGATAGTTCCAGTGATCCTGGACTGCACCAACACAGAGTAAACTAGAAAAAGTGCTCCTCGGAGCACAGGTCTCCGCCAGGTCAGGTAGATTATTGTGGCCTCCTGGTGGCGCTATAATAGGCCAATGTGAAAAGGGTGCCATTTCTTATTAGGCCTTGCAGACAATCGGACACTGCATTCATGATTTGAGGCATTTTGTTCCAAAAATGTGGTTTGCTAAATTAGACCTGCTGGTGGCGCTATAACAGGCCAATGTGAAAAGGGTGGCATTTCTTCCTGGGCAAGTGGGAATCTCTGTGGAAAATTTCACGGAAATCGGATGCTGCGTTCATGATTTGAGGCATTTTGTTCAAAATGAACCAATCCTGGAAGCCAATCTTAACCAATCAGGATGGAATATGGTAAATCGGACAGATCCGTGATGATCACATGACTATAGAGATACTGTCTACCGATTTGCGTGTTTTTTGGAGAAAATCTGTAGGAGTAATATCCAATAATGTGTTTTGCAAAAGTCAGCCTCATGGTGGCGCTATGACAGCCTGATCTGAAAAAGAGACAATAAGGTGGTGGAGTGGAGTGATAACAACGCTCTTATCATTAACACAAAAAAGACAGAGGAGATTGTTTTTGGTGCCCCACTAGAGATACACAGATCCCCCATTACTATTCATAGTGAACAGATCAACCAGGTATGTTCGTATACATACCTAGGAGACAGTAGCCTAGTAATTGACCACCTTCTGTCATGGAAAGACCAGATTGAATCAGTGGGTAAGAAGACAAAGCAAATCTGTCTACTCGAGAATATAGGTTGCTGCCTTCAGGAAGGAGATACAGTGTTCCTACATACAATAAGGTCAAACTGAAGAGGTCCTTTGTCCATCAGACGACATTGAGGCTTAATCAGGAGTTGTAGGCAAGGGGTAGGCTGAGAGGTGGACATTGCTCTTGTCTTTGTATGTCTTTATGTATGTCTTTTGTTTTGTTTTCTTGTGTCATGTCAAATGTGTGTACTGTTTATTGTTGCATACTGTACATGGCTGCTGGGTCGCAAGACAAATTTCAGTGTGAACTGACAATAAAGTATTATCGTATCGTATCGTATTTACATCATCCACACCAGTGGTTCCTAAACATTTTAGCTTGAGACCCAAATGATACATTTGTCTCCCCACAATGCGTTGTGAGCTTGTAGATCTGCAATTTTCACTACTTAATTAAAAAGAATATATACATATCTTCTGTGGATCTTTTTGGGAGGAAACGGGAACGAAGGGATATTTATTCACAACCCATACAAATGGGCCTTCAACCCCAAATTGGGTCCTGATCCATTGTTTGGGAAACACTGATTTGCTGGACTAGACTAAGATCTTTGCGGTTTGCATATCCGGTCTGGAGCGGATACATCATTGGTGTGGATGCGGTGGGCGGGCTCTAGACCAGGACCGGATATGGCAACTGTAGTTTCCTGGGCTTCCCGCCAACGTTGCCATGTCTGCTTATTATAAGCGACTTTGGGCTTGTTTTTCTGTAAAGTGGCTTGTAAATATTGGTAGATGCGGGTTGCGTTTTTATTTTTGGGGCTTGTTTCTAAAAGTGTAGTTGCTTATTTGGCTTGTTTCCTAATGTTGTTCAAACCAGTGGTTCTTAACAGTAAAGAAAACCTGTAGCCTATTTGTCTGCGGACCCACATCTGAAAACATTTTATGCCAGGGAGTGGGAGGGAGGGAGTCGGGACCCACGTACAAGATTTGTGTTGTTAATATTTTTTTGAAAATAGGCAATCTGACTACAAGCTCACAACGAGCTTGTTCAAAGGGCGAAGGGTTCGCTTCTTTTGGGCTGTTTTTTTCACAGACCCGGTTGCTTGTTTCTCTCTCAAAACCTGGCAACAGTGTTTCCCGCGCGCCAGTAGGCTGGGCTGGGCCATCACGTAATATTTTCGTTTTTGAACGAGTGCGCGAGTTTGCAACCAGGCTCATATAGAACGTCTCGTCTAGTATCCATAGAGTTAAGAGTTATACTGTCCATGTCATAATAACACTGCCCCTCTGCTAATGTTCGAGGAGCACATGCTTCACAACAGCAGTGAGCTGATCTAACAGACCTATTGATTGGTAAGTGTTTACTTTAGGTTACTTAATGTAGTAGTCGTTGATGCTGCTCTGCCTCAAAAAAGGTAACAGCATTCAGGAGGCAGATGTGGTACAGTTGTGTTTGTGTTACATTTCATTATACCTTTCAGGAACAGACATTACAGTCACTGCTATTTTCTGCTTACATTGCATATTGCTATTTACGAGCATCTGGGTTAGAGCTGCAAACCGAAACGTATTTCAATGGATAAAAGCTATTTAACCATTAATCTGCGAGACTTAAACTAGCACATATTTCTAAGCTATATGGGGAATAATTCCTCTATTTTATTTTATTCTGTTTAGACTCCAACGCGTATGTTTTTGGGTACATTATGGAAGCATATGTCGTTGACGTGACTGTCGTACTGTTTGCCCAAAACACACGTCTCTCTCTCTATGCTGTGGTTGGAGGTGGTCTTTCTCTCTCTCTCTCTATACTCTTCCTTTGAACATTTAAGATCTTGGTGTTGTTGGGTAACTATGTACACCTGCTGGTTGACAAGTAGTACTGCCTGAAGCTCAGAATCAGAATCATCTCTATTGTCACACAGCACATGTTTACACAGGTGTAAAGAAGTGGGTGAAAGTCGTTTTTGTGCAGCTCCATAGTTAGTGTGGTTGCAACCAGACTATTGTTATAGATAAACTTTATTCCTAGATAAACAATTTTTTCAACCGCATCACAGCCCACAGTTTATTTTTCCCAATTTAGTGCCATATGTCAAAATGACCGGCTTCACCGGGAATCGTGTGCTTGTATTTTGCTAGGAGATTGGTTGCATAGTTTTATTGATATTGATTTATTAGTGCATTAAATTTCCCCATCCACTTTAATGAAAAAGTGAAAAAACTCAAATTCAAGTATTTTTTTCTCTGAAACCGTAAGAGCTAGAGTTACCAGATTTGGTGGGGAGGTTCATGATTTAGTCCGAAATTATTTAAAAAACACATTACACCAGTCGGCCTCATGGTGGCGCTATAACAGCCCACTTTACGTTTTTAGCCTATAACTTTTGAACCGTAGGTCCTAGAATAAAAATCTTTCCCCCTAGATTCCTTGGGTCATGACGCAACTCCCCATATAGGCCACGCCCATTTGCGTCAGGATAGATTTTCCGCCATTTTGAATTTTCTTCAAAACACACTTTTAGCTCCTCCTCCCACATATTTTCTCCAAATTTCACAAAAATCAGTACACATGATCTCTGGACCCATGCGATAATCTGGAGTGAAACAGAATTTTGATAGTCCGTACCGTTCGTCCGTAAATGGCTTCCGAAGTTAGTAGGAGGGGCCCGTTTTACCAAAAAGGCCAAAAATCACGAACGAAACGTCCGGTCAATCCCAAATTTGAATCAAATGTCGAGGGTGGTTTACTCAACGAATCTCCAAAAGCATTTCCACTTTGATACACAGGGGGCGCCACAAATGCACAAAACGTAACCGTTTGATGCAAAAACATGATTTTTGGGGGGATCACTCCTCTCAAAATGAAAAGCAGGTGATCTCAGGAGTTACAGGACGATGTCATTGGCCCGCTACATTTGTGGGAGGGGCCTATTTATTTAGTGGGAGGGGCCTATTTCTTAAAATCAAAACGCCATGTATCATGAACGCAGGATCCAATCATCACCAAATTCGAATGGCACGTCGCGCGGCCTCCGACGGTATTCCTCCAAGCGTATTCCTCAAGTCCCGGCGGCCGCGACCGGCGTCGGCGCAACCACACTTTGCAATTTCCCAGAATTGCGACGCGTCTAGTTTTTGTTGTTTTCGTTGAGGCAACAACAGATATCTGCATACACATACAGTATGTACCAGCTACGTTAGACATAAGGTGCATAAGGTTAGACACAAACTCACAAATGTGGTAGCACTTCGGTAGGTCCGCATAGCAGCAGCTATGTACATGAGATTAGACATTAAGGTGCGAAAGAGTGTCATAACTTAAGAGCAATATCTCTATAAAAGGTTAATGGATTGAAAGCTTTAATGAGTAATTTATATTTTCTTACATTTTTCCTCTTAGTTGTCATGACAGTATCACTGTGGTGTTCACTGTTCACGTTATGAAAGGGTAAAAAAAAGAGTAACTTCTATCCAAATTGCTCCAAAACATTCCCCTCTAACATCACTGGATTTGACTGAATGTGGTTGCTTTGTTATGCAGGTGAAGCTTATTCTGTAAGCTGATCATCAGCCGAACACCCGCACAATATGAATGAAGTGAGAATGAAGAAGAGTGAAGAGCGACGGATGAAGGTTGAGCTGCTGTCTCAGTCTTTCCATAAGACTCCTCTTCCCTCCCGCTACAAACCTAGACTGCAGCCGTGGCAGCCGTCCTCTGTGTGGAGACTGTTCCCTCGTCAGTGTCTGGCGATCAGCTTCGCTCAGAGCTGCAAAGAGGTAACGTTTGGTTTACACTCTATTTGGTTACATTGATATACCTTCTTCTCAGTTTCAAATGGATAAAATGACATTGAGGACTTTACTGTGTTGTGTGTACCGAAGGGTTTGCTGGTGGTTTTTGTTATATTTTCTGTACCTCAGATGTTACTTCATCAATTCTTGTGTGAAAGTGGTTTCTAGTTGATCAAGAAAAGGTGTGCGTATAACTTTGTGCCCTCTATCTCAGGATGTGCATGTTTTTGCGCTGGAAAAGGAAAACGCCTCCTTGGGTCAAAGGATGTATTTAGTCACCAGTTACACCGAGCTATGGCATTACTACAGGTATGTAACATTATTACTGCTGCATTATTACTACAGAAAGAGATCCACGGCCAAATACATATTAATGTGTCAACATTAGTATCTGAAAACATGAGTGCATTCATGGCAATCTAACCAACTCTCATCAGGACTTACCAGCAGTCCCTAATGCATTGCTATGAGGTGATTCCAGAGGGGGCAGTTTGTAAGCTGTACTTTGACCTGGAGTTTCATAGACCCTCCAATAGAGGGCTTGATGGGAAATCAATGGTGTCCTCTCTTATCCAGGTAGGCTATAGTTCAGAACCTTTATCCACAATGTACAGTAGCCAAATACCACCTACTCTGTCTTCAAACAGAACCAGATAAACATTGAGCATTCACTAGTCTCTGCTTTGTGTGTTGTCAGTATGTTTGTGATAAGCTGTTGGAGGTTTATGGGATCGCATGCTCTGGAGAAGATGTCCTGAATCTCGACTCCAGTACAGAGGACAAGTTCAGCCGTCATCTTATCTTCATCCTACCAAATGCAGTTTTCAAAGACAACATACATGTTGGTATGTTATGTTATATACAGTGTCGCCTAGATTAAGGCAAATGCAAAGTATAATTCAATACGGTTGCAAATGTTTGATTCAGAGGGAGAGTAGACTCGCGAGCCAGACAGTTGCCTCCCAAAATGTTCAAATGCTTCCGTCATACAGTCTAGAGCACGGAAGCTCTGAAAACGATCCGGAGGTAAAGCAGTTGTGACGCCTTGTCCCCGCTTCCGTTTCGTCTTTACAGTCTCACAAATTAGTCCTAATACAAATAAAAAATAATCAAAACCTACATAGCTTGCTGCTTATCAGAAATGGGAATATATATATATTTTTTAAAGATATTTTATAATGGCGAGTCACGTGAGGCACGAAGCAAGATGGCCGCACGGCACTGAGCGCTGATAAGTTTCCTCTTTTTATATATATTTTTTGACTCATAGACTACTTTTTTTCCACAATTTTTTCAAACGTTGATACAATTTAAGATTTAACTTCACCATTATGGATGGACAATCCGACCCATTCGCTTTCTCGCCTCCCAAACAGCAAGGACCAGGCGACGGACCGAAGGCTAACATGCTAACGGGGGATATAGCTATGCTAATCAAACAAACAATTGAATCGCAGATGGGAACCTGGCAAGGACTAGTAGCTTCCATCGTAAAAGACGCAATCGGCCAAGCTATGGAACCCATACAGAAAGGTTTGACAGAGAATGGCGATATTCTTAAGTCCCTGAAAGGGCAACTAGTGGTCCACGCTGAAAAGTTTGCCACGATGTCCAACCGGATAGATAGCCTGCAAGCTGATGTGCGCACGGGCGAGGGGGTCAATGATTCCTGCCTTGCTGAACTGGTTAGGGTCCAGAAGAAGCTGAACGAGCTGGAGGACCGGTCCAGGTTAAATAACGTCAGATTGGTCGGCTTGCCGGCCGGTGCTGAAGGAGACGATCCAAGGGGTTATCTCCAAAAGATGTTACCTAAATGGATTCCAACCATGAAGAGCTTGCGTAATGCGGTGGTGACTGTCGACAAGGCACATAGGATCTTCTCCAACAAGACATCGGGACCAAGAACGATGATCTTCAGGCTTCTACACTTCCCCGACCGACAGGCGATCCTGGAGGGAGCACGGAAAGCCAAGCCGGCTCTACCTGGGGGAGCCAAACTGCTGTTCTTTGCCGATTACAGCCCCGGTACGACGAAAGATCGCCGCGCGTTCAAAGAAATACGCACCAAATTGTGGCAAAAAGGCATCGAGTCGTATCTCGTCTACCCAGCCATTCTTAAAGTTAACTACAAGGGCAGGAAGATGTCATTTAAATCGGCTGAGGAGGCGAGGGACGCCTTGGATCCAGCGGCGATGGAGGGCGAGACGATGGAGGAGGAGGCGGCGTCGAACGGCAACGAGAGTGACAACGACAATGCGTAACG
Source organism: Gymnoscopelus braueri (assembly GCF_963280865.1). Classification (NCBI taxonomy): domain Eukaryota; kingdom Metazoa; phylum Chordata; class Actinopteri; order Myctophiformes; family Myctophidae; genus Gymnoscopelus; species Gymnoscopelus braueri. The sequence goes on from NC_137604.1 coordinate 28,252,969, forward strand.
GAGGCACGGACAAGCGATGGTACTGGGGGTCTTTCGGGGGTTTGATTTTTTGATTTTTTGAAACATTTATTTATAGATGTTTTCCTCTTGTTTGTTTTGTTTTTGTTTTGAAGAAAACCAAGGCACCTTAGAAGGTATTTTACAGTCCATATAGTATTTTGTGTTCAGAACAATGCATATGATAAGACTATACGAGGTAAATCGTCGTCTGTATTTTTATTTAATTTTTAAAATGCAATGTTCTTTCCTTTTTGCGGTGGACTATTAAGTTTGGAAGAGATGTGTATGTTTAGGTTTTAACTGCGCCACGGTAGCCGAAAGGCTCCGTGCTCCAATGTTTTCTTTGGGGGGAAGGGCTCCTCTAAGTTCCACTAACAAATCACAACAAATCCAAGGCAAGGTTAATGACATGGGAAGGTTAGAGTCTTTTAATGTTGTATCTTTTAATGTCAGAGGTCTAAACACACCACAAAAACGCTCTAAGGTCCTAGATTACTTACGAAGGAAGAAAATTGACATTGCTCTTTTGCAGGAAACGCATCTTAAACTTGAAGACACCCCCAGAGTTCAAAATAGGTTCTATAAATCAATTGTGGCCTCTTCAGATGGTACACGTACAAAAGGAGTGATGATATTATCAAGGCGCAACATAAATATTACTGTTGATAAGATAGGCTCAGACAGGAAGGGACGTTTGGCATTCTGCTGTACATCCATTCAAGGCAAAAAAATTGCATTTGTTAGCATATATGCACCAACCGTTTTTGAAGCTGACTTTTTCCCCTCAATTACTGCAGAACTTCTAAAGTTAAATGATTATCAGTTATCTATCGGCTCAGATATGAATGCTGTATTTGATGGCAAAATGGACAAATCCTCTATATCTATGGCATCTGCTCAGGATTCTGCATCTAAGGCCTTAAGTTGTTTTGTAAAAGATCTCCACCTGGTGGATGTATGGAGAGTGCACAACCCCTTTGTGAAGGACTACACCTACTTCTCACCTAGGCATAAAAGTTTTACTCGTATCGATCACATTTTAATTTCCTCTGGCTTGCAGTCCACTGTACATTCAGTAGAATTTTTACCCAGACTTCTGTCGGATCACAGCCCGGTGATGTCTTCATTTGACTACGGAAATATAAAAAATAAGGCTTCAAGATGGAGGTTTAACTGCACTTTGTTGAAAAATGAAGAATTTATTACTCAATTGAGGACGAAACTGGCTGAGTTTATTTCTATAAACAAAGACAGTGTTGCGGATATGACTGTAGTCTGGGCCACGGTGAAAGGGTTTATTAGAAATAATGCAATATGGTTTAGTTCCCATCTACATAAAACCAGACTGCAAAATATTTCCCGGTTGGAACAACAATGTAAGGAGTTAGAAGACACGCTTGAAAGGAACTACACCATGTCTATAGAAAACGAGCTTAAAGTCAAACAAGCAGAATTAAATGATTTATTAAGACGCAGGGCAGAATACATGATTCACATAACTAAACACAAGTACTATGCAGAGGGCAGCAGGCCTAGCCATTTACTGGCACTAACACTTAAACGACAAGAAGTTAATAGGGCTATACCAGCTATTAAATGTGTTAAAAGAGGTGTGGTATCATCAACAGAGGAAATAAATGAGACATTTAAGGATTATTTTAAAGACCTATATACAGAGGGTGGTGTCCCATCAGAGGAGGACTTTACAGAGTTTTTTGAAGGACTGGACTTGCCTAGTTTAACATCAGAGGACACAGAGAAATTGGATGCGCCTATTTCATTAGGGGAATTGCTCAAAGCTGTGCGAGATACTAACAAGGGCCGTTCACCTGGTATAGATGGTATCCCAGTGGAGTTGTATTTAGCAATTTGGGAGGTCGTTGGTCCGATATGGTTGGAAACTTTGAACTATGCAATTGAAAAGGGCTTTTTTCATAGAGACCTGAACACAGCTCTGATTACAGTTATTCCAAAACCCGGAAAGGATCACCTGGAGTGTGCAAATTATAGACCAATTTCTTTGATAAATGCAGACCTTAAAATATTTTCAAAAGTTCTGGCCAGCAGGCTTGAGACGGTCATTGGGAAAATAATTAGTCCTGATCAAACTGGATTTATTAAAGGCCGTCTCGCCGCTGACAATATTCGTAGACTCCTCCACATTTTGAGTGCAACAGGCAAGATTCCTCCTGCGTGTGGACTACTGTTTATTGATTTCGAAAAAGCTTTTGATCGCTTGGAGTTTCCCTATATATGGAAGGTATTAGAAAAATTCAAATTTGGAAACCATTTTATCAATATGATTCGAACTTTGTATGCTACTCCATCAGCTCGGGTCAATGTTGGAGGAGGCCTCTCAGACTTGTTTGATATAAAACGGGGAGTTAGACAAGGGGATCCGATTTCGCCACTCATTTTTAATTTATCCATCGAACCATTGGCGCAATTGATTAGGAGCTGTGTTCGGATCTCTCCTATTACGGTGGGCACGACGTCACATTCCGTTTCGATGTATGCTGATGACGCACTGATATATATGGCAGATGTGCAGAGATCACTCCCAGTTGTGTTGGAAATATTGGAGAATTTTGGGTACTTTTCAGGTTGTAAGGTTAATTTATCAAAAACTGCATTAATGCTTGTGAATGTGGATCAGTGTGACGTGGCCGTTCCTCCCCAGATCATTGTTACTGACGAAGTGTCTTACTTGGGTATCAAAATTAGTGTTTCTCTATCGGCTATTGCTAAAACAAATTTTTCATTAGTTTCTACAAAAATAGAAGACGATATCAGTAGATGGAAACATCTGCCATCGTCAGTACCAGCGCGTATAGTGGTGGTTAAGATGAATATCTTGCCCCGCATTAACTTCATCAGCTCAATGGTCCCGTTGGCACCCCCAGCGGGATATTGGAAAAAGCTGGATACCTCATTAAGAAAATACATTTGGAATGGTAAAAAGCCGAGCATAAAATGGTCTGTGCTTCAATACAGGAAATCTGATGGGGGATGGGCATGTCCTAATTTCAAACTGTATCACTGGTCATTTGTGTTGAGAAGTCTCAATGTCATGATGGAGGATGATAATACATCTTCATGGAAAGAATTGGAGTGTGACTTGTTAACCCCTGTACAATTGAAGGATTTCCTCCTGATGGGTATTTCTACTAGAAAATGTAATCTATACTATGGACCGATTTTTTCATATTTATTACAGGTGTTTAGAACAGTAGAAAGATTCATAGGATTTAAAAGTAAATGGTGTAAAGCAGCTCCAATATGGAATAACAACCACATTTTGTCTGGGGGAAGACCACTTGTTAACAGAAACTGGGAGGAGAAGGGCATTAGGACTCTGCAAGATATTAATGGCTTGGTTAACATTCTAGATTTTCAAGATATAGTCTCAAAATATGGTGTCGATAGGCATTCTCTATTCTTTTATTTCAGAGTGAGATCCGTTTGTAGGGCCAATAGGGTTCCCTGGGGTAACGAGTTAAAAGACCATCCCATTCTTAGCTGGTTCCAGAGAGCTCCTAAACGAATAGTGTCATATTTATATGATCAATTAAATTCTCAAAAATATACAACCTCGGCAGGAATGAAAGCCTGGAACTGTGATATAACAGATTTGGGGCTAGAATTGGACTGGGATGCTATTTGGGACAACGTAGCTGGTGCTTCAAAAAATCCAAATCATCAGTATATACATCTTAAGTTCTGTCACAGAGCATATGTAACTCCCAGAATCAGGCACCGAATGGGACTGGCACCTGACCCGTATTGCACATTCTGTGCCCCAGGAACCTTGGGCTCGTTTGTCCACATGGTTTGGGAATGTCCGGGGATTATGGAGTTTTGGGGAAATGTGTTGGGGACTTTAACAGACTTAATGCGAGTACAACTGCCAATGGATCCGTTTGTACATCTTTTGAATGATGACTCTAAACTGTTTCTTACTGTAAAGTCACGCAAAATCTGGCTGGCAGGACTTACAGCAGCCAAAAAGATTATAGTCCAACGCTGGAAACCTCCACATGACTTATCCAAAACACACTGGCTAAGGAGCTTTTTGGACATTGCCTACCTAGAACTGTCATCGGCCAGGATTAATCATGCCAAACAGGGCACAATAACTCTGTGGACAAATCTGATATCTGATCTGAAAGACCTACTGACTCGATGAAGTTGTGATTGTGTTGTGTGACTATGTGGAAGGAGGGCGGGGTGGGAAGGGATGGGGGGAAGAAGGGGGGGAAAAAGGGAGAGGGGTGGGGGATACTGATGTTTTTTATGATTATTGTTTAATTGAAATGCATTTTTGTCTGTAATTTGAAAAATCAATAAAAAAATGAATAACAAAAAAAAAAGATATTTTATAATATATTTTTGTGAACGGAAATGACGAACAGAAGACAGCTTCCTTTATCTGCGTTCAGGAGGTGTAGTTCCAGACTATATAGCATTCGGAGATTTTGGAATAGTTGTCTGGCTACGCAAGACTAGGGGGAGATGGGAGATCTTTGTTATTCCTGCAGGGAAAATCTGTTTTAGCTTCATCCAGCTGATGGCTGTTCAAATGGTCACGATGAGCGCTCATGGGGGAGTAGTTACGGGTTAAGTGTCTTGCTCGGGGACACTTTGACACTGGGGCATTGAATTGGGGACCCTCAACTTCCCAGACAGTCTCTCTACCCATTCAGCTACCGTATGACCGCCTTTAGGTTGATGTTGCTACATGTTACTTACACCCTTCATTCACTCTGTGATGTTGTATTATCTCTCTGATATTCACTTTAGGTCGATTCATCCATGCCATTCTACAACCAGTTCTGATTACCTCTAAAAGAGGAAGTCAGTCGGACATTGGTGTGAATTCAATGGCAGAGGACAATCAAACACAGTATGTTCTTTAGTTTGTAAATCTAAATTGACTTAACAGTTGTAATGACTCGTATACACACAGACATGTATCTGTATAATGTATATGCATACACATAGGGTATATGGTACAGCAGTGGTTCTCAAAGTTGGGGTCCGGGGACCCCTAGGCCCAGTGGTCCTTGAGAGGGTTCCAGGCGGTCCCCATTAACATGAGTAAATATGGCATAAAAATCTATTGAACCACAAACATACATCGGCGCAAAGCGATGCGTTGTGAACTTGTAGATTGGCTATTTATCAAAATATCTTGAAATAAATGTGAAACCTTTGAAACATTTTAACACCACAAATCTTGTACGAGGGCCCTGTCACAAAATATTTTCTGATGGGGGTCCTTGACATGGAAAGGTTTGAGAACCACTGCGGTACAGTTTATACAGTAAGACCATGGCTATATACAACTCCTCAAGAAGTTTGTTTATTGATTGACAGTGGAGGAAAACCTGTTCCCACGGAGATGATGGAGAATCCACAGGCCAAGAGGTGGAAACCAAATGAAAGAGATCTCAGCTTCCTTGTGGTGAAAAACAAAGATGGGCAAGAATGTCTCTTTGTAGATCTTGGTAAAAGATACTTGACACTTTAAAAAAAAAGATTATTCTTGATGCAATCAATTGTGTAAGACTTGCCAGAATGTACTCTTTTAATTTGTAAACATTTACATAAACAGGGGTATATACCAAGAACAGAAACTTTCGCCTCTACAAATCATCAAAGGTTGGAAAGAATGCTGTGTTCACTGTTGCAGAGGACAATACGTTTATTGCCAAGCCTGAAAAGAACATTTCTGCAGAAGAACGCCTATTCTTGTCTTCCTTAGTCTGCAATGTGAGGTACAATGATCACACTTATACAGTTTCATACACTGTTATTATTGTAACCACTTAAACAGTATATTTAGTAAACTAATACTTAGTTGACTAGGGTTGGCTCTGTACTTGGTCTGCTCTTTTTATCCTCAACATCCACCAAATATCCTCAGAGAAATTAGTCGCTCACAACGCATACTATTTTCACAGAATATTCACCCTAATTCGGATGCTAGGGTTCATGTGGTCAACTGAGCCTCTGCATTAGACACTATTCATTTATGTCACCAGGTACACCGGTCAGAGAATTCTAACGTGGGACATTTCTGACACTGAGGAATCTATAACAAGGATGCCCTGTCAACAGAAATCAACAAGCATTTCATGTAATATTAAATTGAGTGTACGTATAGTTTTCAGTAATACTACCCTTAGTAGATGGGTAGCATTTACAATGCTTTCTTTTGATTCCTCGTTGACAGGCACATTGGATGGCTACCAGTTCTCTCCTTATCAAGAAGTGGACACCTTTGTTCTCACTGTGATTAAAAAGGATGGGATACAAGGAAGTATGTGCTTTCTATATAAAGACTTGTTGTATCAGAGTATAAGTCACTAGCAACATTTCCCATTTCTTCCCCCTTAATAGGCATAAGGCGATGGAACTACTTCGTCTCTGAACAACTGCTGGTCTATGACATCCTGAAATACCGCTGGTGTGAGAATGTAGGCAGGTTCCATAAAAGCAACAACATCATGTGAGTCTTATTCATGTCATGTACAAGAGCTTGTTTTGCCTTTGAGTGCTCTATCTATATACACAATATATATTCTTTGGTCTTTTCTGTAGGATTCTTGTGGATCTCAAAGAGGAAGTCTGGTACCAGAAGTGTCACGATCCTGCTTGCAAGAATTTCAGATCCTCAAGTATGGAGTGGCTTTAAGGGTTGTTACTGTTTGTCAAAGTCTGAATTTCAGACCCTCGTGTATGGAGTGGCTATAAGGGTTGTTACTGTTTGTCAAAGTCTTAACTCATTCAGTGCCACTGGCCAACATTCATTGTAAAAAAAAAAACATTCAGTGCCACAGCCAAGATTCATTGTAAAAAAAAGTGCTTAGGAGCCGAGATACAGCCTTTTTCAGTAAGAAGTTAAACAAGTGAATGGAGCAGAACATTTTCAAATCATCATATCTTGGGTTCTGAAAAAAAAAATCCCCCACAAAAAAGAAAAAATATATATATATTTTTTGGGACATTTTAGACGTCCTGTGGCACAGGGCTTATTACATTGGACGTTTTAGACGTCCAATGGCACTGAATGAGTTAAATACTGTTTATTCCACTGCATACATGCATTAATGTAGTGTCACACACAATCGGAGTTCTCCGCCTATTGATATGTGACATCTAAATTCAGTGAATGGGCCAAAACTGGGGGGAAACTATTCCAAAATAAAGAAATTGGTTGTGCATTCCACAAGAGTTAAGGGCAGTCCTTGATATTGGGACAGTGATATTAGTCTCTCGCTCATACTGTACATTGAATTTAGATTTCCTCAGAGGTATCAGTACATCTCTGATCTGGCTATGTGAGACAAGCACTAATGTTAAAACGTGTTCCCTCTCAGGTTACCCACTACCACAGGACATCTGCATTAGCAACCTCTTGACAAAGGTTTGTTTCTTTCATTTCAGCAAGTTGAACAAAGCACCAGTAGATGGCGTTACTCAATTTGACAGTGTCTGGGAATCTTAACCAGCTTTGTTTGAATTGCTCAAATAAGTACACAGTTCTTTGTGAAATAAAACAATATTGTCATTGTCCTTTTTACGACAGGACGAGGAGCACCAGGCGTATTCGATAGACGATGTTGGTAACATTGAGCTCAGTCAGGCATCAGGCCAAGCCTTACAAAGCACAACACATCTAGAAGAGGTGGCTGAGGTTTGGGAAGATGGAGCCGATGACGGGGCTTACTTTGAAGCAACGGAGGACTATGAGAGGAGCGCAGACTGTACAGAGATCGTCTCGGATCAGCTTCTGCTCCAATGCATGGATGAGTTTGAGTCCAGTTAGCAGAACTCAGATCAGCCTTATGCATGCCTTAGTCCTGTTAGCAAGTGTTGAGTGCTACATTTTGTCACTGGGCGTTATAGACAAATATTAAGACTAACTTAAGAACGATTGTGTTTTGGCAATTTATTTATTTTAAAAAGAGCTAAACATTTATTGAATGTATTTAGTTGAAAAAGCATAAGAATAACCATCATATTGTGTAACACTCTTAAGGAAACAAACAAGACATCAGAAGTGTTTATTTGGTACAGTAGAGTAATAAAGATATATTTTTGCCCAAGCACAAACTGTTTGGACCCTTTATTTTCTTGTTAACTCACTGAGTGCCAGAATTATTTCTGCCTATGTTGTCCCAGTGCCAGAGATTTTTTCAAAGTAAAAAAGTGCTTAGGAAGCGAGATACAGCCTTTTTCAGTTATAAGTTAAACAAGGAGTGAGTGGAGCTGCAAATCTTCAGATAATATCTTGGGTTCTGAAAAAAAAAAAAAATCCGTATTTTTTACTATTTTTTCAAAAACACGTGATTGGCACGTTGCACCATAGCGGTAAAACATGTGAAAAGCACTCAATGAGTTAAATAGCTTTAGAAAAGGGGCATGACTCTTTGATTGGCTTGCAGTGGTGTTACACCCAGCTTCATTCAATATTGTGAGATCCTTGCAATGGTTGTGGAGGTCATGAGTTGTTTGGAGATAAACTGTCAAGTTAGGATGGTAGGATGGCATGAACAATCAATTAAATTGCTGTGAAACATTACATGGCCTCTATATGAGAGATAAAACCCTTTTAATAATGCACAGAAAAGACCATTATTCAATATACAGTATATGCACAGTGATAACAATTCGTTCCAAACATAGAGTTCACAAATAGTTCTGTTTTTCCTCAAGATGCCAAAAATATAGTTTCTTCTTGTCCAAGGCAATCTGTAACAGTTTTGATTCTACAAATGTAAAATCCTGTTAAACAAAACCAGCAAATAAATGAACTGCTACATTATGCAGAGAGAAAAGGGTAAAGTGTTTAGAGCCCGGCCGATGTATTGGTCTGGCCGATATATATCGGACATTATTTCACTTTTTGGATGAAATCAGTATCTGCAGTTATGCAGACGATGTATCCCAATCATCCATAGGTGAACATTTTCAAACATGTTCAAAACTAGCAGATCTACAAGTTTACAACGCTGTACCATGCATTGTGCAGTGAAAAAATATTGGTCAAAACATCAGTGGTCTAGGCATCGGTCGGGCTCTAAAAATGTTGAAATGTGAGACCAATGCCTATAAAAATACATTGTGATGTTGCTCACCTACAAGGAAGATTAAACTGACTGCAACATCAAATTGTTATCCATACATACAAACATTTGATGGTAAAGACATTTGAATCATCACTGGCTCTGAGAACATTTACATCGAGATCGTGGTCACAGTATTCAACTCTATTTCAGTACAGTGGCCCTTTTAAAAAGGAGGGACAGACCATAAAGTATAGACCACAACAATACCATAACAAAATGTCTTCTTTCAGTCCAACTTGACTTGTAACAGTCAACATCTCACAAGAAATCCTGTTAAATCCTGCTAAACAAATAATTTTGCTATTGACTACACTGAAATGGCTAGATAACAAATGGCACCTCTTGCCTACATATTAAAATCCTCATTGTTAATTTTAACACTGAGCATGTATATATCTATACATAACAGGATTTTACTGTGTACAGCATTAAGAACCATGGGAATGCAGAAAATGTCTAATGCATTATCGACCATTATACAAATAGATTTTTTCTACAGATATACTATTTACAGGTTCAATGAGGACATTAAATATAAACTTAAATAGAAATCCAAAATATTAAATAAAATGGTATATAAATAGCCAATGTTTGTATTTGTTGGGAAAAAAAGTTAGTTTGTGGCAGTTTTGTAATTCTAAACAAAAAGCAAAGAGTAAAAACAAAAAAGGCTCATTTTAAAAAGGGGAAATTGACTAGCACTTTCTGACCAGGCGACGTTCCATGTACTATAGTCAGACTGCAGTTAAGGCATCAATGAGGCACATTTCTCCTTGTTTGCTATACCTCTTCTCCCAAGAAGAGTTACTAATGGTATTAACATGTTTCTGGAGACTGGGACATACACTCATATTTGACAAGCCATTTGCTGCAAGGGACATGGAGGATATTGTTCCCCAAAGAAAACGAGACAGGGATAAAGCAGGTTAACCTGTGATTCCAAGCTGTGAGACATTATCCGGTTACTAACTGGTGGATAAGGAATATCTGATCCAGGATTTAGGTTCTAAATGATTGTCATCATTCCCTAATCCATCATCAGGACTCACATCTTAATATTGGCATAGAGAGCATCAATCTGCTCTCTGAAGTGGCTGCGAATCTCATTCCTCTTGGCCTTCAGGGTGGGGGTCAGCAGACCATTCTGCACAGAAAACATCTCTGTTTGCAGTACAATGTCCCTCACCTGCAGAGAAGATGAACACACAGATGATACACAAACAATGTTTGATTAGAGCAGACAGATTGTCAAGGACTACAAAGAAGGCATGATGTAAATACATTGTCATATTATAAGTGAGTAGTTTACTAAAGTAAATGCACAATAATTACCTGTTCAAAAGACTTAAGTCCCCCTTCTTTCCCCAACATCTGAATGTCCTCCATAATGGCCTGCTTTACATCCTAAAATAGTCATGGCAAACAGTCAGATGAAAATATGTAACAATGCTTATCAAGTACATTTGGATCAGTAATGATGATACATATAACCTTGTTTTTGCAGAGTTCAGAGTAGGATCCCTCAATCCCTCTTTTCTTGGCCCAACCAGGTAAAAAGTCAGGATCAGGTACCACTATGCCCACCAGGCATGCCTTAAAACAGTGACATTATACACTATATTACAATGTTTGCAGTATATTTGTATTGAAGGCCAAATTATAGCCTTAATATATAGCTTAATGTTAAAACAAATATTCAGATTACAAAATTGCTCACCTGCAAGCTGTCACCGTGGACAAACACTTGAGCCACTGGATCACTACGATTGTAGATATTTTCAATTTTCTCAGGGGCAATGTATTCTCCTTGGGCCAGCTTAAAAATGTGCTTCTTTCTATCAATGATCTTCAATGTGCCATTCTGCAAAATAGTGGGGGGGTGGGGGTCATTGAAATAAGGGCTTACCATACTACATGCAAACAATGTCAAATTATACAAATCCAATTTGAACCATATATTTGTCAGGTTCGAGAAAATGCGACAATCCAGTCTCCTCTGCAATCATAGAGATGCTTACAGGTAGCCACTTCCCAATGTCTCCTGTGTGCAGCCAGCCTTCCTGGTCAATCGCCTCAGCAGTTTTCTCTGGGTCTTGTAGGTACCCTTGGAATACGTTTGGTCCTTTAACACACACCTAGCAAAGAAATATATAATATATCATAGAAGAAAATACAGTACAGTACATGACCTGCTGGAGAAGCAGCATGCCAGTTTAGCTGTAATCTAAACAAGTACAAAGTTAAGAGCAGTGATTTCTTACATTATAAGATCACCTTTGATCCATTTCAATCTGGCTAAAGCTCTCTTATTTCTAACCCGTTTTTATGTTGGATTTTCATTTGTGATTTCAATAAATCAACCTCCTTTTGTGGCCCTGACCCTCTCTCTGAATGTTCATTGTTGTACAAGGGTGAGAGCGAGTATGTGAAAGTGTGCTTATCTTGTGATAAGCTACTTCCCATATTCATTTATTTGATGGCTAACCAAACCACCCATCCTCACCTCTCCCTCCCCATTGGCTGCCAGGTAGTTCATTTCAGCCACATCCACCAGCTTGACAGAATTGCAGGGTAGAGGCGGCCCAACATGACCTGGAAAATATAAAAATGATAAAAGTCAAGTCAATATGGCATCAATTAACACAACTTGATTAAGCAACACCACCAGAAACGGCCATTTCAGTTTTCCACCAGTGCACATACTGTGTTATTGTGCTCATCTGCAGTAATATCTCCAAACTTGCAACTGCGATGTGACAATATTGATGTAATTACCTGCTGTCCAGTCCCCAGGCATTGACATGGAGCATCCTGCTGTACATTCAGTCTGGCCATAACCTTCATAAAACTGGGATGAAGGAGGACATGTTAGGAAGTTACATTTAGACACAATCACAGTCGACTATGAAAAGGAGTGACAACAAAAGAGGAACAGGCAGACATGCTAACCTGACAGCCGAGGGCAGCCCGTAGGAAAGTCAGAACGGTTGGGGACACTGGGGCAGCTCCTGTGATCATGAGCCTCACACGGCCACCCAGGCTAGCCTGATAAGAGCAACCAAACCAAGAACAATGTAAGATAATCTAAGATCTAAAAATCAGGAGTTTCAATTTCACTAATCGAGACACTGGTTCTCATTTATCATATCATAGCATTTTAGATTTGAACTAAAAAGCATTTTTATTTTATACTTTGGCTATTCAAAAATAGCAGATATACAAGCTCATAGCGCACACAATTTGCTTCTGGGGGTCCCTGGAACAACATATTTTGAGATGGGGGGGTCCGCAGCCAAATAAGATATCTTTAGAATCGGACTCAGGTCTTAATGGGTTAAAACTTATACTCCACAGAACACAACAGCTTCTTGTGTCAAAATATTTTTTTCAGGAGAAAATAAGCACTTCTTGGAGGAGCTAACACACTAGATGTATGCTTTCAATCACATACTGTAAATGGGGAACGTGACTCGTGATACAATAACAGAATGCTTTTATGGACCTTGAGGTGGTAAAAATGTGACTTTTACCTGAACTTTTTGAAAGATGAGTTTATCCCACATGCTGTCCTTTCTGACTATGCCACTTCTAAGCTCCGCTTCCTTCCTCCGGGTGGCAAAGTCTAGCAACCATCGCTTGAGCGGCGTGTTGGCCTGACCAAATATCTGGAAAGAAGACAACACCTCCCATTTTAGGCTTGCAGGAATCATCACCAAGTGTAACGGTTAAAGTGAATCGTACACAGTACAACCCTCTGTGTTAATTTTTCCATCTGACCTCCGAGAGTGACCCTCATGGGTCCATTCGTTTACATTTTTTATTTATTTTATTTTTAGAGTAGCCAATTATTTTTTACCCCTTTTTCTCCCCAATTTAGTCGTTATGCCAATTAATTCCTCCCCACACACATTTCTGTGTTGTCACTGCTGTCGTATCCTACTGACTCACCTGCCAGTGAGGAGCCCCCACCAGGAGGACGTAGAGCCTTCGTCCTACTCCTCCCGCCCAACACTCCCCGCTGACAGGTGCCGCCCCAGCCCGTAGGAGTACGTGCAATTACCATTATCACCCTTCCCTCCCCTGAACACGGGCCTATTGTGTTCTGTGTCGACGCTCGACAAAGCCGGATGCACCACAGTGGATTCAAACCCTCAACCTCTGTGGTGGTGGGCAGGGACTTTTACCACTGCGCCACCCGAGGCATTTGTTTATATTTGAGATAAATTAACGGAGTATTTTACTTTGTATTGCTGATAAGGATTTGTGTCTGACCTTATCAAACATGCGGTTGAGAAGACGAGGGACAACAGGGAAGACTGTTGGCTGCAGGGCCTTTAAATCGTCCATCAGCAGACGGATGTCCCCCTGGAAGTAGCCAATTCTTCCACCATGGATCAGGATGACACCCTGATTTAAATGGTAAACAATGTTAAATGGGAGTGCAGAATTGTCTAGCCACAAGGGGGCACTGTTCTGCAAAGAATCTATGTGTGTTTTAAATGTGCACTGCCAACTGCTGAGCCTGAAAATGTTCAGTTATTTTAGTGACACACAATCTTGAATCACAAATATTAACAATAGATCTGTACATCTGATAATGTATTTTATTCCATAGGTTTATAACACAATAGACTGTGGGACCATAGACCAAACTAAAGTGTCTGTAGTACAGTACCTCCAAGCTGAAAACAGTTGTGTTTATGGAAGAACATGCCGTACTAGCCACCATGTAAACATTTTGAGTTTGCATGTAAACACACACATCATCCCCATGATATTTCAGGGCAAATCAGCAAAAAAAATAACATACCTGCACAACCCGCTCAAACATGTGTGCTAGAGGGAGATATGACATATGAATATCTTGTACGCCCAGCATGCAGTGCACCTGTGGGACACACAAAAACACATGCACACACACTCACAGGTCAAGCAAGGCATACCTCTACAACCCTCTCAAACATATGGGCCAATGGCAGGAAGGAGATCAGTACATCTGTATTACTGGGCTCGAGAATGCCCTGGATCACACACACAAGTAAGACAAATGGAGAGTAGGAACAGAGAAGAAAAGATATAGGAAAATGACCACTAACTACTGACATGGATGAAGTACAATTGGTTTATTTGTCTCAGCATGCATTCAGCAATGTAATAATACTACTAATAATAATTAATGAAAATCTTTGACAACTTATGACATGCCCAAAATAGGGACACCATACAATGGTGTCCCTATTTTGGGCATGTCATTATATTGTCAAAACAAAAGTTGTCAAAGATTTTCAAAAATATCAGAAATGGCTCACCTACAAGCTCACAATGCGTCGCAGCTTGTAAATCAGCTATTTTCTATATTAATCGTACAACAAATTATATAGGGCTTAAGTGGTTAGGCATTTGAAAAGTGTATTCGGTCCGAGTACAGAATCTGAAACCCAAGGTAAGATTCTGAATAGTGTAAATGTACTAACATCATTCATATAACTAAAGATAAAAAGCTTTATATACTTTTGATAAGATCATTGATCCAATTCCAAAATTAGATGTTACTGTCAGACAGTTAATCTCATGTCTTTGTTTACCTCTGTTATTCTAATGAAAGCTGCAGTGTTGGAGATGACGTTTCCATGGGTAAGTATTGCACCCTTTGGGTTTCCTGTGAAGAAAACAGTAGTTGAATCGTATTGATGATATTCATTAGCTGACTACTACTTATAATTATATGTCATAATATAACATGGGTGGAAATTGTAGATCTACAAGCTCATAGCACATTGCAATGCGATGCGTTGTGAGCGTAGATTTGACAAAGAACATTGCTCTAGAGGGAGAAAATGAGGGGGCCAAAGATAGACCCGAGAGTCCCCAGTCAACAAAGTACTGTATATAGGGTTTAAGTGGTTAAGTTACTATATTGTATGTAAATATAATCTCCGTACCTGTGGTTCCACTGGTAAAGCAGATTAATGCAATGTCTTCTGGTATAGGGGGCTGTAACCAGATATCAAACAAATCGGAAAGTTAAACGATTTAACCCATACCAACAACATACAGTAGTACAGCAATTCATTTAAGCACTCTACTAATCCATTTGACAAGTGCTGAAGTCTAGTGCAAGTCAATTTAAACCATAACATACCATCTTCCTATGAGACGTACAGTAGATCACATAAAAATTGATACTCAAAGTTAAAATATGATTGCTTCACCTTAAATGGATTTGAGCTGATGTTCTCATTTCTTTACTTCTGTTAAATACCGTTTAAGTAAAGTATGTTAAATACTGTTCAATTAAAATGTGTTAAATACAAGTAAAGTGTGTTAAATACTGTTTAAGTAAAGTCTGTTAAATAATGTTCAAATAAAAAAAAGAGCAAGACTTGCACACCTATAAGGAGACAGGTGCCCAGTCCACACCAAGGATTTGCAACGCCACTCATTGCAACTTGCAACCAGTTGCAGCCGTCTGAATTGACCCGTTGCAGGTCGGTGCAGTTTTGGGATTCTGTTTGCAAGTGGTTGCAGTTGCTTATTGCATTGCGAATCATTGGTGTGGACTGGGCTTAAGAGACCAAGGGCCGATTAACAGAAGAAAAAACACCCGCACAGTGTCTTCAAATGCAAAAAAAAAAAAGGGAAAAACTTGCGTTTCCCGTTAAAAATATTTTTGCATTCGAAAACAGTGTGCGGGAGTTTAGGTGTTATGTGTGTCAGTCCAACGTACCGCTGGATTCTGATGGTTGGCTTCACCAATCGCCTGTGAAGACAAACATTTACCATACAATAAAACCTTTTGACAAATATGACTCAGTCCAACATCTTTTACATCTTAAGATATTTGTGACATACAAAACAATGAATACATGCAACAAAACAAATGAATAAATAGTAACAACTAAGTCAAATTAGTAAAAGTCTTGTTGCTCTCACCTCAAACGCGTTCAGGCTAAGAACCTCAATGCCACATTTCTTTCCCTGAGTCACCAGTTCACTGTCAAAGGCCTCCATGAGGACAATGGCTTTTATTGTGTGCTGCTTCTCACTGACGCAGTCAAAAATGAGCCTAGCCTTCTCTGGTACATCACAGATCACAGTGGAGATGTTAGCTGGAATCACAAGGAAGGACGCATATTGAATTGATCTTGATCAAAATAAAAGCTCAACAATAACAGAAAACAGGGTAATATGTGATCAGACTCTAGATGGTGTGGTGCTTTGCGAAGAAGATTTCAAGGTGCCCTCTAAACGTACCTTTCTCAAGAATATAGCCAATGGCTTCTGTGCCTAGTGTGTCATACAATGGAACTGCCACAAGGGAGTATGTGTAACAGGCCAGCTCTGAAATGGTCCACTGAAAAAGACAACATGGATCAGTCACAGTTGTGTACATTAAGTATCAATGTAAGATATACACTCTTGTGACTACACACAAAAATATATCAGCATCTCTACACTTTAAAAGTTAACATCTTGACCAATATATCCAGTGAAATGGAACAATGACTTGCAGTTATGACATATCAATAACAATTTTGCAAGAATTGAAGAGCTATGGATGCAGGACTTGACCATATCAACATTACAGAATATACCTGACACCAAAGAAGGTTCATGTTTCATTAAGAGGCTTAACAGTCACAAGCTTTAGGGAACATTTGTAGTTCAGGATGTTGTTCCAGCTGTACAGTAACAAATAAATATTCCTAAAAGTTTTCCCATTTGACTGTTACATTTGACCCAATACATTTTTCAGCTGATGCAAGTGGCCCACAGAAATAAGAAAAGCAAGAGTTTAGGAAAGGAGGAGAATTTAAAGTAAAAATTCAACAAAGCTCCTATTATTTGTAGTAATCTTACCTCTGGCCTATTCTGGCCAAAAATGCCAATATGTTTGTCTCCTGCCTTAGAGTGTCCTCTGTGCAGTAGAGCAGATCCGACATTCTCTGCTCTGTCGGCCACCTTGACAAAAGAGATCAAATAACTTAATAATAACTTAATGTTCCAACCAAAAATATCAAAACGAATACCGAACAACCGAGAAGCAAATTTCGCAAAAGTGTATATATTAGTTTCTTATATACACAAAAATATTTTAATAGATTTTTTTTAATAATTGACTATATAAATTAGACTAATTAACAATTCAAGTCCTGTATTATACTTGGATGTACAATGGTAGCCTGTAAAAATAGTCATAATAGCCGATCTAAAAGCTCAGAGCGTGTCGCATCACAACCCCTTCTGAACATGTAGATCTGCTATTTTCACTATTTAAAAAAATGTTTTAATTAATTAATTTATTAATTGTAATCGAGGCAAAAGTTTGAAATAACAGTGATATTTTAAGTCATATCGCCCAGCCCTAATGTATGGTATGATGACTGACGTAATTAGTTAACCAATACCTTTTTACATTATTACCCCACTAGTACATATTCAAGTCTTAGATACCCGTTTCCCATGGCAACAAGAGTATCTCACCTCTCTGTATGATAACCACTCATAAGGCTGGTTGGGTTTTCTTGATCCTAGGCAAGGTCCATTGTCTGTGAAGCAGAATTATCATAAAGTTATAACATTATTAACCACTTACTGTAAGCCCTTTATACTTCATTGTAGGACAAATATCGAACAATCTACAAGCTCACATTTCGTCCCGGTGCAAGAGCTTGGGAGTTTGTAGATCTGCTATTTTTGCTTTAAACATTTGGCCTATAATGACATGCCCAAAATAGGGACACCAGGCTGAAAGTTAACTTAATAATTAATTAATATATATATTTGTTTATATTATTAACTTATTCATTTAGTGGATATGATCTTGCTGAGAGAACAGTTCTTACTCGACACCCGTATCCCTCGTAGAAAGACCTCATACATGGTCTGTGCATCACTATAGTAGTAAACCATGGGTTTGTCGCTGTCATTCAAAAGGGACCTTCGCGCATATCCTCCACCCTGTGAGGAAAATACATTGTTAAAAATGGTACTACTACTTAAAAATACGTCTTCAAAAACATGTTAAACATGTCAGACCATTTCTGCACAGATATGCATTTCATGTTTCCTTTACAGTGTATGTTATCCCCATTTACATTCCATGCACAGGTGAAGAATACATTTGAAATGTTGCTGTATGCATCATCCCACCTTCAGCCTTGCTAACGGTAGACCATGCAACAGTCAAAAGTCCAAACGTTGCCAATTGAAACATGAATGTCCACTTTAAGGTACAGAGCCATATCCTTAAAGGGATAGTTCACCCTACTTTTTTTCCTATTGATTAGTCACCCCGTGGATATGTTTTTGTTTTTGTCGCATTCCGAAGCCAATAATTTGATGACCAGCGGACCGGGAGGCAGCGGTTCCGGTAGGAGACACCCTATCCCTTTAACCTGAGCTCAGGTTTTCTGTTGTGGAAAATATGAGAAGTGTTCAGTTGACGGAGTTCAGTTACAGTATGCATCATCATTATGATGATGAACCACCTAGAGAATATACAGCAAGTCTAACTCTTGCATGCATGAGTCTTCTGTTATTTTTTAAACCTATTGAACAGCACCTCTTATGAACCAAAATGATATGTTCACTGTCTAGACTCTTCACATCAGATTTTAAAGTTGCAATCTGTAAGATTTACATCCTACCCGGGATTCAAACACGGGTCTACCGCACAAGGGCCAACATTTCTACAGCAATAATATATAAAATACCTCTTGTCAACAAGTATAGCAGGTTTCCTACCCGAACACAGGGTAGGGTCTACATTTCTCAAAAGAAGAGCAGCGAGACCACCTCCTCAACCACCCCATTGTATTCGTCATATTGTATTAACATAGTGTACTAACATAGGAGTCGGGGAATCAGAAGTTCCTGGTTCACCGCCCAGTCTACATTATGTGTAGAAGTGTCCCTGAGCAAGACACTTAACCCCTTGTCTCTCGAGACAGACCGTTAGCTCACACAATTTTCTAATGCTTCCTCCCAACAGCCTAGCAGTCTGTTATTTTCTACAGATAAGAAAATAAAGCAGACGTCCCACCTTCCCCCACCTCTGTTTCACCTTTGCAGTTGTGTACATAATACAGTACCTACTGGAAACCCAAATTATAATTTCCTGTCGCAACTTTTGTGAGGTGGAGTTACAGTACATACTGTACCCTCTGTAGTATTCAAAGATTGTGTTGACTGGCTTGAGAGACTACTTAACCCCTAACTGCTCCCCTGGCGCAGGTAGTGCCTGCTGCGCCTAATAGTTAGGATGGGTAAAGGATGCAGAGGACAAATTTCATGTATGTGCAAATGTACAGTCACAGAAAATACCCTGAAGGAGTGGGGACTAAATTATAAATACAATTTTCTGATTGCAGCTTTAAAATCAGTCAGGTTCAGCCTCATACAAAAGCTCAATAAACCTGGCAGGACTGTTACAAAACAGACGACACAAATGGAGAGCCAGAGGCACTGTGACCTGCATGCTCACTCATTATAACATCGAGCCGCCTCAGGGCAGGGTGGTTTCAACGGTGCTCCTCAACCCTTTTTACCAACAGTCTATTCATGCAATAGAACCATGTGCACACGGCAGCCATTTTGCTCTTAGACACCGACATATTATGCGCTATGGATGTCACTGGCTTATACACCAATATTCCTTACGAAGAAGGCCTTAGCCCATTGTCATACGTCTTAGACCAGAGACTCCTCCTTGAAATAACTCATTTTATCTAAATCATGAAATTACTTTAAGTTTGAAAACTCTTTACTACTTACACGTCACGTGTGAGCATGGGCAGTCCTTGCTCTCCTAATTACACCAACGTATTCATGAATAAATAAAAAATCATTTTAGTGACAATGTTAGGGCTTTCTTTCTTCATATTCACAGGTATGGTAGGTCAATTGGAGGCATTCAGAATTAACATCAACTTAGAATGTCCTCCATAAAACTTTCATTAGTGGTAGAAATATTGGTCATTTCTAAATATAAATTACATTTTGTGAAATAAACTAAATTATAATTTGGCATGCTCATAAACAATATGTTATACTATACTGTAGGTCATGACGTGTTTCTTGAGGTTTGAGGGGGTAGAAACTGTACAGCCTTTAACCAGTTTCAACCCAGAGTCCCTATTTTGGGCATGTCATTATAACCAAAATGTGCAAAATAGCCAAACTACAAGCTCACAACTCATTCATTGAGGCGCAACACATTGTGAGCTTGTTGATCGGCTATTTTCGTTATTTGATGTATGAGAAAGTATAAAGGGCTTAACTGGTTTAAGAGAGGTGGTGAGCACTTCTACAAAGAGAAGCTTTTTGGATACATACCTTACAAAATTAACACCCTAAAAGGTTTATAAGAAGAGACTACTGGAAATGCTTCATATAAAATTGCCTACCTATGAGAATCTACACTAAGAGGAAAACTGTCTGTCCACACTTTAGTTTTAGCACCTTGTCTGGAGTCATCTCCGTCCATAATCCAATCACTGACTTAATCTTGCTCATGTAGGGTAATTGAGAAATCGAAAAGCAAGTTTTTAAAATATATATATATTTTCATGTCTTGCATACAGTATCAACATGAACAAAATCTTAAAGATTTTTTTTATAATCAACTAAATAAACTAGTCAAATTGGCCACTTAACCCTGTAATACTTTGTTGAACAACGATGGCGTACAAAAACTGTGACAATAGCATCTGCTATTTTCAGAATTAAAACAAATAATTGTAATCAAGGCAAAGTTTTGAAATAATCATGATATTGATATTCAGTCACATCTCCCAGCCTTAAGTCCAAGCATGAAAACGGATGTCACGTGACCATTCACATACACTGGGCATGCGCATACCGAGCATATCACATTTGACAGCCATTTGACACCATCCATGAAACAGTACTTGTAGTCACACAGCGCTTATACATTCAAAGAATGATTCCCCTTTCTGTGGTCACAGTAGATTTGTCTGCGAGTGCATCTGTGCTGAAAGACACATGACGGGCAACATAATACGCTACTGATGATTTCAGGTCTAGGAATAAACAGGAGTGTACAGTGTTATGTATATTATTTGCATTTTATACTTTCTTGTGTGTGTGAAGGAGGTTTACGCCTGCAATGTCCAAGCATTCACCTATGGTGCGGTCTACGACGGAGCGCATGTTCAGCCCACAACCCATTTTATTAACACCAAAATAAGAGTTTTAAACATCCAGCAAGCATGATGAGCGTGACTAAGGACAAGACACAACATGCCATGTCAACAATCCAGTTCCCTCGTTTTCAAACACACGTACATTTTCCTCATACCAAATAACAAATTCAGATGATACACGATGAATGTCATTATGTTCGTGGAAACGTTCATAAGTAGCCTACACTTTAAGATGAAATCCTATCCTATGTGTGCTGGGGCAACGACATGTCCAATTGCACATGGCTTCCAACATGAGTACCTAGATTGTGGTGGTACATAATTATAAGTAATAAGGCTGTTCAGGGGGGGCAAAAGTGAGCAGAACTGGTACTCTGTTACAGACAGTGCCCAATTCAGGCACTGTCTGTAACAACCAAGTCATTCATGAATGTAAGTAGGCTACATCCACGGGTGCCCTCATTTTTGTTGTTGCTCCTACCACATGCAGATGTAGTCCAATAGCGTTCCTCCTGTGCATGTAGGCAGTAGTAGCATTATGAAATGCTTGTACACTACATTTTCAAAAGGTCTCCGTTCCTGCCCGTCCACACTTAAGTGCAGTGACGACATTTTAAAAACAAAACAGGGTCAGCAGTGTTATCAAATGTCTCCATTTTATGGGGGCAGAAATGCTTGATTAGTGTGCATGACAGGTGCCAATGTAGCAAAAGGTATGCGTTTGAAAATGCAATACAAAAATGAATATCCTTAAAGTCGGCCATAACAGCCCTAAAAAAGATAGTCATTTTGTATTTTAAAACAAAATGCCTGACGCTAAAGGGTTGAACTGTGTACAGCTTGGGCCAGTAGATTTTACAGCAGAAGGAATGGGTTGTTGTCCTCTCCAGGACAGCATCCGCAGGTTATATTTGTCACTGTAACATGCAATAGCTTTGTAGTTGTGTTTGTTTCAGCACATTTTGCATAGTGTGGAGATATATTTCTCTGGTATGATCTTCAGATAAACTGAAATCTTCAGATAATGATATAACTGAAAAAGGCTGTATCTCGCTTCCTAAGCACTTTTTCGTTATTTTTTTTCAGAACCCAAGATATCATTATCTGAAGATTTGCAGCTCTATCCACTCCTTGTTTAACTTATAACTGAAAAAGGCTGTATCTCGCTTCCTAAGCACTTTTTTTTTACTTTGAAAAAAAAAAAAAATCGTACTGGCCAGAAATAGCCAGAAATAATTCAGGTACTCAATGAGTTAAGATGTCTCAATCATGGTCTCAGAGACACAGCTGTTTCCGTTTTGCACTGTATAATGCGTAGGAAGACTTTGTGTTGTTCTGTTTGCTACCTGTGCCAATTAATTAACAGCACCTGAAGGTCTTTTCCATGACTGTTGGTAATCCCTCTGACTGTAAATAAGCCGGACTGTCACAACTAGACACAGACAACGCAAATGGAAAGTCACTGTGTCCTGCATTCTCACTGTTTACCAAAACAGCCGCCTCAGGGCAGGGTGGTTTCAACTGTGCTCCTCAACCATTTGTACCAACTATCTATCCATGCAATAGGACCATGTGCACATGGTGGCTATTTTGCTTACTTACTGTATGTCATGCTTGTGGTGGAAAACCCCACCTCTTTGAGTCAGGTTATTAAAAATCCCATTACAGAGGTGCAGAGTTTTGCTGGATATCAAGATCCACAATACGTAACACTTAAATAGCTACAGTAACAAACAAAATATAGTATGGAATGTTTCATGCAGGGATTGTGGCAGTATACGATTAGCAAAAAAAGAAAACAAAGAAAACGCATGGAACTACACTCTAAAATAATAAAATGCATTGATTTGCCCATTGAAGTATCAAATTAACCTTCCTTTAACCAGTAAAAAAAAAGAGTTCAATTTCAAGTTCCAATTAAAAGAAATACACAAAACATGTTCATAGTGTAACTAAGCCTAAGTCTACAATATGACCTAACACGACCTCTGTATTATCAGTAGGCTATACTCTGGTCATTTGACTGCTGATAAGAGACTCTTATCATATTCGGGGCCAGCTCATTGCTTCTATGTGCTTTATCGTTGCGGTCGGACAGAAAGCTTGCATCTCAATATTTTGGAAATCAATGCCCTACTTTGCCAACAGTGTCACCCAGAAGTAACAAATAGCTGATCTACAAGCTCACAACGTGTCGCACCTTGAGGTCCTCCACATGTTGTGAGCTTGGGGGGGGGGGGGGGGGGTTGTGTAATAAAACTGACTGTGTGCAAGGGGCTTAACTGTCCTTGGTCAGTTCTCCTTGATACACACAGAGCAGTATTTCTTTTCTCTCCCAAGAAAGTTGAAAAAGTTCAGAACACAATGTCAAGGAAAAAAAGATGGAATTTGGATTCCGGTCCAAAACACAAATTTATGAACAAAACTTTAAAAGAGCAGACGTTTCAGAAGATCATGCTCTCTTCAATGCACATAAGAAAGTATGATGCGTTCTCTTCTTTAGCATGTGCAGATTTGAATTGTACTTTCTGATGATTTTCAACATTTTACTTACTTATAAAACTTTAAAACAAAATGTGACCAGTAGCACTGCGGTTCTTAGGAAAACAACAGAGGCCAGCAGGAGGCAATGCACATTTCACAGACTAGACAAGTCTTGGCATGCGAGCGGTGCGGTTGTTTGAACAGCACATTACTTGAATTTTACTAAAACAGATGTTACGAAAATAGAGTGAACAAAGCATAGCATGAACTGCTAAGTTAAAGTTCTGTTTCACAGCTTCCATTACTAGGTGCCAGTAGGTATACTTGTTCATAGTTTTTGAGTAGGCTAGTTACTGTGTTTAAAACCATGATGGCTGAAAGGAATGTGCTCTGTGCTAAAGTGCTTTTAGACGTAAACACATAAGTACTCACACATGTATACTCCTACACACAGAGAGAATACAGTATAAGATACCAGGAATGGAGAAATGGTGAATCAAGTTTACCACATTTTTACATTTAGCCTAATAGAATTCAAAAACAAAAATTAAATATGGGACTCATAACTTCACTAAAAATGTAAGACATATTGCAATAGTGTTACCAACTGCTAAAGACAAACAACTAGGGAATACAGACACCAGGGAACTAGGAATACTAGCAACTGATGGCTTACCAAAAACATGTTTCTCTCTTTCAATAGATTTTTTAAATAGATTTTTGACAAAATGACGTGCACATTACAAGACACATATTTAAGACAACATACACACAAAAAATGTAATAAAAACACAAGACAGAATCAACAACAAGCCAGCAACCAACAATTGTTTCATCATTTTCAATTAAAAAAAAAATACATGCATGTTTAAAGATTGCTTTAGTTGCAAAGGTGTGGCAACAGGATCGTACACCAACATAGCATGTGACTGTTGTAGGTGCAACAGAAGAGAACATCTTACCTGCACTTCCACAGACTGCATTGCGAGGTCACAAGGTGGTTTGAGGGCTTTGGGCCGGGTGGCGTACCAGTAGGTGGTGATGGCAGCGAAGGCGCCCATGCCCATTAGGGCATTGGTGGGCAAGTTCCGCACATAATTCCGAAAGTCGTCCAGCTCGGGAATACGCAGCTGCCTCAGGACTTCCTGAGCCTGCATGGCTTCTCTGTGCTGTTGGAAGAGGGAGGAGAAGATGAGGGGCCGTTTAAGGTAAAAAGCCGTCATCAGCAGCACAGTTTTTTCGCCACAATTTCCACAGCTGCAGCCTTGCTGCATAGAAAGTCAAGAAGCATGGCAGTGACAGAAATGTGTTCCATCACACAATGTCACCCATTTGGATCCGCACAGGCTGTCCTTGATTAACATTTTGACATACAACAGGCCAGATATGATGTTTCAATTACAGAGCACAATTTCTAAGAACCAAACCTACTACAAGAACTGTGTCTAGTGCCGTCATGTTGATCATACATTTCATTTCTATTTCTTCAAAAAAACAATAGACAATAGTGTCGTGCTATTCAACAGCTCTGCGGTTGAAATCTGACTAGGAAGTAGGGAAGGAAAGAAGTTCCAGACAGAAGTCTCCATGGCGCTATCAGGACACCAGGAACCAAAGCCACATCTGTCTTTTGTGGGGATGCGGGGAAGTGAGACTTCCTGCTTGGAATGCTTTGAAAATGAGCTCACTGGAATCTCCTGTGTTTACGGTGCATATGGCAGCCTCAGGGTTCCGTTCTACTCCAAAGTCAGTGAGTAGTACTGTACATCGTGTAAAGGTTTACAGGATTTACCATAACTTATTTTAAAGGAGGACTTCACCCATTTCAACCAGTCTTCATATAACTGGTCCTCGCACATTTTCAATAGGTTATCATTTTTGTCTACTCGGTATGTGTCTCAGAGGAGGGCTGTTGGCAGTTCACAAACCCACCTACCAGTGACATCATCAGTAGGTGGGTTGGTTAATTTCAAACAAGATTTCAAACTTTTTATTTTCTTTTAATGAGAGAACAATGGCTTCTATTATAACATGCCAACTTTCCAGGGATAGAAAGCCTGCGGTTTCTATTAGCTTAGATTCATCATCGATGATGTCACTGGCAGGCAGGTTTGTGAACTGCCCACAGCCCTCCTCTGAGACACAGGCCAAACAGACAGAAATGGTACCATATTGAACATTAGTGAGGACCAGTTATATGAAGATCGGTTGAAAATGGGTGAAGTCGTCCTTTCATTTGCACTGTAACACAGAGGATTTACTGTGTATGTGTTAGATTTGACAATACTGGAAAAAGCAAGGTCTTGCATCCACGGCAACGCTCCTTCCTACCTCAAGGAATTAGTCTCCCCACAACCCTCGACTCACAATCTCCGCTCTTCAAACACTAACCTCCTCAAAGCCCCCAAGACCAACCCACGTAGTACCATGGGCGACCGGGCCTTCTGCTCGGCCGCCCCCCCAACTGTGGAACGCCCTCCCTGCCCACATGAGAGGACCACAGTCGGTTGACTCTAAGAGAGGACTAAAGACCTGCCTTGATAACAAAGCATTTTTTTGCTACACTGGTTTTACCTCTAGGCTTTATGTGCTCGTGTTTTAAATGTTTTGTTTCAGTTTCTTGTTCATGTTTTTAGTGGTGTGATGATTCTTTTTATGCATTTGCTTATTGTAAGCACTTTGAGATTTTCACAAATGTAAAGTGCATTATAAATAAAATCCATTATTATTATTATGCACACCTGATCAGCTCAGAGACGGGTGCGTGGACAGGGATCAGACATCTAGAATACAATAAAATAACCTGCACACCGTCTACACTTGGACAATAAGGACAACTTTATTTAGGCAACGTTTCGGTCAATTGACCGAAACGGTCTATTGACCCTCTTCAGATGCCTGGAGAAGGTCTATATCTTATAACATACAAGGCTATGTTATAAACCCCTGCCTTAGGTCCTCATTCCAATCCTGCAGTGCCCATGAAGGAATGCTCAATTATGTGGAAACTTCATGTAACCATAAAACCTGCCCAGGTTTTCTCTGTAGCACACACACACACACACACACACACACACACACACAATTGTGTATGTGTGTAAAATTGCAGAATTATAGAGTCACCTCATTTGAACTCAAGTGTGAAAGGTAACAGTAGTGCAAAACTACAAAAAACGACCCGCCACTTCTATTATTATCACCAAGACTATGGCAGATGGGCTTCGCGCCAACTACAACCAAATACAGTAGAACAATTGGCAAATGGTAAACATTTCTAAACTGGCGCTGATTTCATGAAAAGATAAGCAAATATGAAACCGTTCAAAACAGTGAGGTTATATCAATGAGAAATTTTGGAAATAGTTTTGGTTTAAAGTCAAATAAAAAAGTAAATATATAGGTTATCATGTCACCATATCACTCAGGCCAAACCTGTGTAAAAGTTTCACAATACAAGCTTCACGTATCAACACTCAACACTGATGAGCGTTCCAGTCTGTTGCAGTAGAAGACGAAAAGCATAAAGCGATGCAACTTGAATATTGATTCTTAATACGAAGTAGGTCCTACTACTGTATATCATGCAATATGCAGGCACATTTAGAAGTGAATCAAAATATACTTACAACAACAACACAGTACAGTAGATGAGAATAAGAAATCTAGCCTAAGGGAAAGAAGAATAGGTGTCTTTAAGGCTCTGTGTAGCAGCAGTTGGTAATAGAAGGGTCTCGAACTAACCTCTAATAGACCTCTGATTTTCTCACAACTATGAATAGCAGAACACACCCCCTTCCAAACAGAAATACAGGTGCATTAGACAGCAACACTAAGCCAGTCACTGGAGCACAATTCAGAGTGTATGTTCATTCAACCCCACAATGTAATTCAAACCCACTAGACATCAATGAATTGACTGATCTGGGTATTAAGTAACAAGACAAATCATATAACCTATATGTCAGGATCCTTTCAAGTTCACAGAAGAAAGTAATATGTACTACTACCGATGTACATGGACTAAAATTGGCAATCACATTGATTTAATTACCAATGCCCTCATCACACTGTGCACAATCTGTGCCATTCTTGTGCAGCCAAGAGTTTCTAGCCTTTTTCTAATGCTCCTTTATCTAGTGGAATTAAGAAATGCAGCATTTGCTGATGCCTCTACCCTTCCATTCTGCTTCCATGCCAATGTTTCTACTCTCTTTATGCATGTAAAAAAAGAGAGCTACCGAGAGCTTCTTTACCAACTGTGCAGACACCAGGAAGTCCATGATACAAAATAAAGCTGGTTCATAGTTGAGTGATAACAAAATAAATTGTATTTTCCCAAATAATAAACTGATATCAACACTCCTTGTGATGCTGCTACGCAAATGTAGCCATAAAATGTCTGAGGCAACTTAATCAATAACATGTGGAATATATCCACCAGTAATATCCATATCCACCAAATATAGAAGAGGCATTCATTCTTGAAGTAACTAATATTAAGTGCAATATCGAGTGCAACCACCTCTGAACCAGCCCAAAACCAGATTTGATGCAATATATACACTTGTGCATTGTGTGTGTGTGTGTGTGTGTGTGTGTGTGTGTGTGTGTGTGTGTGTGTGTGTGTGTGTGTGAGAGAGAGAGTGCATGCTCATGCATTTCTGTCAGCTGGCCAAGAGTGGGGGACATGCCATGGGTGTCACATGGTCAGCAGTGTGAGTGGTTTGAGGCGAAAGGTAACCCTCACAGCCCTCCCCCAACACCACCACCACTCTCCATACTTGGCCTGGGAGGGTGACAAGCCAATGGCAGTGCTAGCCTGCCAGTCACCCCACTCGACAGCAAAACACAAGACTGTGGAAAGGGGGGGGGGGGATGGGAGAAACCAAGCTGATCTGTTTGACACAAAGCAGAACATCAAGAATACAGATCAGCCAGCAGTTAAGGATGGAAGCACACTTTGCTCAACAGACAGTCACCACGAACCCAAGAGAGGAAGTTACCAAATCAGACACTTAAACGAGTGGCAGACTGTAGCTGATAAATGATGCCCTAAAATGCAATCATAAAACAATTATGTTATCTATAACAAGGCTTGTAAATCCACCCATATTATACTGTGTAAACTACAGCATACTATTTAAATTGTTAACAAGAAATGTGCTTACAGTCGTTACTGGCTAAGGAGACTTGCAAAGACTTTTTTGAGAGAAGATAAAAATCAGCTAGCTGTACATCTGAAAATCTGAGTTAAGTAGGGCCTGTTGCCCTGTTCCTGAGATTATAGAGATTGTCAACTAGGGTGTTGAGAGTCAATTTAAAAGCCTTCTGATCCACTGAAGCTTGTTATTACTGCCTGCCGAATGGGGGATTAGCACTAGGGTCCTTAAACATACTTAACTTAATCCCAACCTCTCCAGGATCCGCGAATCCGCCAACTAAATTACCCATCATAATCTCATCAACTCTTTCTCAAAGTCCAGTTCAGGCCCTAAATTGCATATCATGCTTACAGTATTGTCATACACAATTAAGAACGCATTCCCATCAACCATATAAAAAATAGCAACTTTATTTTCTACACAATGGAAAAGGTTATGCAAACTGTTACTGGGCCTGGCAGCATCAATTCAGAGTAAAAGAACATAGAAACATTGATGAAGTTCTTATTTGGTCAGCAGATCTAACAAGATCCTGTTGAGAGTTCTGTTGTGGTTGGTCAATAGTCAATATCTCATTGATAATTCAACAGTCTTACAAATAGCACAGCATGCTCTAAGAAGAAGGGTAGGTCAATATTAGCCTGTGTAACAACGTGTAGCCCTATACATTCACCAAATACATTTACCAAAATTAGAATAATCGCTCATTCATTCTTTGTCCATGTCTCTCACCAGATGAAAATTAGCTATTTTGGTTGTACGGCAAAGTATAAATTGGGCTCAATGCACAACTCTTTCCACCCCACCCCCAATTCCATCCTTGCTTTGGATACAAAGGATGACCTTGGGTGGCAAGATTCTGTGTCCAAACACAGACGTGAGACCTGCACTGTTGGTCACATGACATGAGTGCAGACTGAGTCATGTATGGGGAGGGGTGGAGTAGTGTGGGATCTCTGAAATGGAGCAAAGGTCATTCATCAACTGCTGCACAGTGCAAGTGTTGAAATGACCTCAAGAATGACACTTGTGCATATTGACCACTGGTGTCATTTATATACCACTAGTGCCATGCCATTTATACATCACTGCAAAATGCAGGCAGTGAGAAACATCCTCCAATCTGTCCAGTGTAAACGGCACACACTTAAGAGCATAACATTGAGGCAGTAGCCTCAAATTAAGGTTTTCCCTGTGGTGTTCCAAATAAATTGAACACCACAGGATTATTTGCAAATACATTTTGTAGAAAATGTGAATTTTGCCTTTTCAGGTGGTGAGTGTCATGAATCTTTCTTTGATGAGACCAATATCAGTAGTTTACTAAAGCATATAGGAGCAAGGTTTGATAACACACTTTTACTTGCACTCATGCAAAACTACACTTTTACTTGCACTCATGCAAAACTACAAACAGGAAAATTTTCTCTTGAAAATCTGTTATTTTCAAAGAGCGACACTGTCATTCGTTGAATTACAAAATAGGCACTGAATTAGTAGCTGGCAAGCACCAGGAAATGAAATCATTCAACAGTCAAACATATCAATACTACAACCAAATACTTATCATTTCCTAATCTTACACACGCGAGCCAACTTCCTGTTTCACAGTGGCAGGCAGGTCAAAGCCACAGTTGAGTGGGAAGTGTTGTGTAAATAATGGCAGGCTTACTTGCGCTGGCCTGAGGCTTTCGTCCGGTAGTAACCCCAAGACAGACACATAGGCTGGCTGCAGCGTCACAACATCATGACACAGGCAGCCAAAAGTAATGATGAAGCCCATGTTGTTCTTGACTGGACAACTATCTAGTATTACTTAGAAGAGTTCCATCTGATGAAAGCCATTACTGGATTATCTGGCAACTGTCAAAATCATATCATATAGGGTATACATGCAAATTAATATTATAATCACACATATTAAGTAGTTATTGTTTTTCATGGAGTTTAACATAGATTACAGCTCCATTGTGCAATACATGACCCCCACGAAAAAGAGAGATAAGCTGGATAAAGAATAGAGCCTACAGTATGCCACTGTATAGAAAGAACAAAAGCTATTGTAATGATGTACACAATAGATTTTGAGATGCAGGAAAAAATTACATAGCTCAAATTTCAACTGGACCATGAAGTATAATGTGTAGGTACACTTGGGATGCCACACTGAAAGGGAAGGCACACTGAAGGGGACATTCTATTCTTCACGCATCTGCGATTAAGCTATGTCAATGTCATAGTGATGCTTTCAATCACTGCAGCCAGTAAAAACAAGAACAAACCTACAGTATGTACTGTAGCTGTTGTGGCTGTGAATGTTTGTAGGGGGGAATAAAACAGACGGTGATCTCAAGTCAACAGAAATAAAGACATAGTTTAGGTATAACTCAAAACCTAAAATGATGTGTGTTTTTTTAGAGGGGCAAACAAAAACTGACATTCAAGCTACATTCCACAGATTCCTGTCATGGGATCTTTGCCATAAAACGTGCTGCTCCACAACTGTCTGACCTACTTTTGCACCATCTACCACCACCCTATACCTAGTACCACCTATAGACCTATAGCTACTGCCTGTTTAACATCAATACACTTCCTGCTTGAACCTCACTAACAATATTCAACTTTATATAATCCGTTTAATTAAAAAAATAATACATATACAGTAGGAGATCCAAACCGATCACGTATGTTTCAATCACACAGGTCAAATAAGCACATTATTCATCTGATCCATCTTCTGTTGGGTTGTTTTTATAGCTGGCAACATTCTTAATCCCATAGACGCCACGTACAGACATGACGTGGTGTCTCCTCGTACAGCCTCGTAACCTATAGCATGCCTTTGGTTGCGACCATAGAGTTATAATATATCGGTCGCCACCCTTCCATCTAATCTAGTGTTTTGTTTCTATACATTGGAAGTTTAAACTTGATCCAAAATAGAACGGAAAACATGGCATGGCATACTTTATACAAACATTAACTTAGTTGTACATGATCAAACTTAGGCTGGCTATGTTACGAAATAGCAACAAGTGAGAGGACCAAAGTAAAAAAAAACAGTCATCCTTTAAGTTTATTAGAGATCATGGGCGCCTTCGCGACATACATCGATTCGTCAATGCTTGCATTGTTTCCTTTAATTCGTTGCAATATTGAGTTAAATGGCATCAACCGTCGCCTATTACACGCATACCAAGTGGTAGCAGTAGCACGCTTCCAGTTCCAGCGCCTTCTAAACAAAGCAGAATGTCACACTAAACTCTGCCATGTCTTCCACCTCCTGGCATTAAGCAGAAACTTTGTGCGCAACTGGCGGGGTTTGTTAGTAAATGACAGTGGTGGAAACCAAGTAACGAAGTACATGTACTCAAGTACTGTACAGTTTTGAGGTTTGTTTTACTTAACTGGAGTATTTCCAATTTTCAGTACTTTAACCTCTACTCCACTACATCTCAGAGGCAAATATTGTACTTTTACTCCACTACAGTTATATGAAAACTTAAGTTACTTTTTGATTATTATTACAAAACACACAACCACTTCAACCCATTTTGGCCATTTAAAATTAGCCTATCTACAAGCTCACAATGCGTTGCATCGGGCTATTTTAAAAAGGATTTGTATAGATTTGAAAACTTCTGAAACGGGACATTCTGCAAAATGAGTACTTTTACTTTTGGTACTTTAAGTACATTTTGATACCAATACTTTAGTACTTTTACTCAAGTAATTTTTTAATTCCGGGCTTTCACTCGTAACAGAGTATTTCTACATTGCGGTATTATTGATACTTTTACCTAAGTAAAACATTTGAGTACTTTTCCCACCACTGATAATAGGCCTACGTGTTGATTCACGCCGCATCAACTTCATGTTACTTCCAGTGTTTAGGTTAGCGGTTCATGCAGTGACATTATCGTAGCCTACATAGAGAAATGCGACTGAAGGAAAAGTCTGATTTATACATCATGGCTTGAGCATAGCCAGGGTACGGAGTACTGACTGTCAACAACGTCAGAAACCCCGATCAATGTAGAGCGCAATATAGCACGAATCACTGCACGTTTGTAACAGGCCTACTGATCCACACAAACGTGTAGACTACTTGGAAAAGTGAGAGCACAACAATTAGACCTGCGAAATGGCAAAAATGACCAACAAACAAACCTGTGATGCGAAGCAGTTCCGAGGGCTGGAGCCACACAATCTTTAAGGGGCTGGAGCGCGTCAGGCTGCATTGTATTCCGTTTGTAGAATGCTTGGCCAATCAGGGAGCGTCTCAAGTGTGTTTTCCTGTTGCCTTTGAGAGGCTGGTTGTCATTGGTCAATATGTTGTGGCCATCAATGTAAGGTTTATTTATTTATTTTTCGAATAACCCGATTAACCCATAGAATTAACGCACTAAAGGTCCTTGCACACTGGTGCGTCTTTTCGTTGCGTTTTTTTTACAACAATGAAAAAAATTGAAAAAACAATGAAAAAAAAAAAACGCAACGAAAAGACGCACCAGTGTGCAAGGACCTTTAGAGTGCTTGGTAACGGTTTACTGTCAGCTAATTATGGTGTAATTATTTTGTAATTAGGCCAGGGTAGGCTACTTAGAAAATGATTGCTTTATTGATAATACATTCTAATTCACGGGGAATATTAATGTAGGCCCTAGTTAATCAGGAACAAAACAATAAGTCTGGGGGAAAAAAATATTTTTTAATGAGAATATTAGGAGGGTCTTGTTATGAAATAACCATTTTAATAACAGCATAGCTACTTATAAAATAATTACGGGGCAGCAATGTTAGTTGAGTTGAGCAAGTAGACACACATAATAAGCCCATGATTTTTATGCTGAAAATAAATAAATAACTATGACCACCTTTTTTGTAATGCCCAGACTTTTTATGTCCAAAAGGTTAACGCCCCCCTTTGCACAAAAATATGAACGGTTCCAGCCTGAGAGCTTCTGAGTCACACAGCAAACTTAGTCAATCATTATGGTTAGCCAGTGCCATCTGGTGTCAAGTAGGCCACATTAATGTTTTTTTTTTTTTCACGTCATGTTTAATGCGCCAACTGTCTTACATAACATAATCATTATAGCCCCCAGTCCCAAATGAAAATAAAGTTCAAATAAATAAATACAATTAAAATAAAACAAAAATATCGTTTTAATGTAAAAAAGAAATGGTTAAAGGAGGAGTTCACCCAAAAAATTACTTATTTTCTATCAATTGCACACCCTATGAAGCCTTGAATCCATGGATTCTTTTTTGTTTTTGTCGCATTCCTAAGCTAATAATTTGATTCCCGTCTCCTACCGGCTAATGTATTGTAGGAGACACAAAGTAGATTATTTGTGTCTCCTACCGGAAATACACACGGTCATCAAATTATTGTCTTAGGAATGCCACAAAAACAAAAATAAATCCATGAAATCAAGGCTTCATGGGGTGTGTAATTGATAGAAAATTAGTCATTTTTTGGGTGAACTCCTCCTTTAAGGACCCCCTTTCACAAATTTTAAGAGAGGTAGGCTATAAGCATCTATATTGAGTTTAAGTTCGGTTCCAAGTAGGCCTGGGTATGCTCTGACAGCTCTATCTATAGATAGGGTTGGTTATATTAGTTAGACTAAAAGCTGCTCTATGTAGGCTACGTTTTCTGTCCTACCCCAGATTTGAACCTGGGTCTCCTACTCAAGTACTGACATGTTACCACTGAGCTAATATAGCCTGCCTGTTTGCTCTGGGGAGAAATAGCTATTTTGACCTTCAGGTCAAACCTCGTGTCAAACCAGAAACAGGATTGTGTCAAAGGTTGTGAACCTAAACATAGGACACAACTCAGTAGAGGAGCTGGGAGACCAAATACATCCACCCGTCCACAATTGTATATGTTATATTGTATTAACATACTCTGCCATAGCCTACTGATTGAACTAAATACCATTTTATTCACTACAACAAGTTACATGATAATACCGCTTTAAGTTGAAAAAGTGCAAAAGTGTGGCGCCTATACCATAGAATCTAATTTCATAGATTGTGTGTGTGTGTTCACTGGTAAAAAATCACATGAAATGATACTGTTTAGGCTAGATAAAAGACATCTAGACACTTTCTGCATGCTCAGTCGTTTTGCAGCAGCCTAGGCTAGAGATAACCTTTCAAATGATGTTTAGAATTACAATCTTCACATACAAGCCTATACCACAAGAGGGAGCCTACACACACAAAACCCTGACACCACAACTACTGCCATTCCCAGAGCAAATGGACATAGTCAAGTTTAAATCATTACAGACAAAATATTTCTATGTTACCTTCATTATTTACAAAGCATATTAGTATAGGCCTACTACTCAATGGTATCATCCCACTGGCAAATTTCATAGATTTAATATGCCGCTTCATTCTTTGTAATGCCTCAAATGTTGTTTTTCCTTGATGGATAGGGTGTGATATTTTATTGTAATTCGTAAAAAAAAAAAATGGTCCTGCATCCCATATCTGAATAATGCATTTAATTGACAGTACTATTAGCCTACATTTTTTTTAAACAATATTTATTTTTATTATTTATTTATTTAGCCTCTTAGGATTATTATTCAAGACTTTTTTATTTATTTAAATCAAATAATAGTAACAACCTGTCTGCAACCTCTATAGTTTGCTACATCCTTAGCATTTAAATCAGTGTAGCTCTGTCAGATTTGTATCAGTTCAGTGGGGCCGTGTGAACTGATGCAGCTCAGGCTGAGGGTGGCGCGCCAAGCTAAAGGATTGTGCCATGGGGACCATGGGGACCCACCAAGGTCATCACGGTTCAGAGCGCAGCGCTTGACAACACGGCGTCACATAGCTGACACTTGCACACATAGGACTTTGTGTTTTCAAGTCATAAATTCCAGATGATTATATTTGATCCTCTGTTTGATCTGAGAATATTGTTTGCAGGCAAACAATCACGAACAGGCTATAAGTAGGCTATATTAGGCTAAGCTACTATATTATATTTTTTTGTAGGCTATTCTATAAACAAGACCGTCAGAGGTAGCAGTGATCGGGATAGCCTAATACGTCTCTCACTAATAGTTTGACTGGATGTATAGCCTACATAAGGCCTATTTGTTCATTTAATTGCAATATATTGTATATTATAGGTTTACACTAATGTATATAATTGTTTTCTTGACCTTATAGGCTACTCTGGATTCTTTTTACAGCCTAGACTTCCCCTTTAATCCCGTGAGTATAGATCTTTACACTTAGCATACGAATCATGCAATAACTGGTGACTCAGACATGAAGCAAACGATGAATTATAAATTAATGCAGAAAAATTAAAATGTTGATTGATATCCAACTCAATTTGGTGTTGCCACTCATTGACTCGCTGGAATATGTGCAGGTAAAGGTTGACGTTTATAAGGAATGGGAGAAAGTTCACTTTCAATAGTTGACAGGCCCCTTAGTTATGCAGTAGGCCTAGTCTTGCTGTGGTGGTCATATAACAGGCCAAGGCTATATGGTGTATTTCAGTTGTCTGTGTCAACACTAAATCAGCAATTTACTGTAGCCTACACGGCCTGCACGTGACATTCTGGATAAATACAATCACTAGAC
This sequence comes from Gymnoscopelus braueri, assembly GCF_963280865.1. Taxonomy (NCBI): domain Eukaryota; kingdom Metazoa; phylum Chordata; class Actinopteri; order Myctophiformes; family Myctophidae; genus Gymnoscopelus; species Gymnoscopelus braueri. The sequence goes on from NC_137604.1 coordinate 28,289,545, forward strand.
TCAAAATGGTAACACTATAGGCATGGCATAGGCTATTAAGCTTTTCCTGAATGCATTAAATTGCAGTGATGGAAGAAGTACTCACATGTTTTACTTAAGTAAAAGTATCAATACCACAATGTAGAAATGCTTTGTTACAAGTAAAAGTCCTGTATCCAAATTTACTTGAGGAAAAGTGCAAAAGTATTAGCATCAAAATATACTTAAAGTACCAAAAGTAAAAGTCGTCATTTTGCAGAATGTCCCATTTTACATGTTGCCAAATGTATCAAATCTGAAAATAGCAGATCTACAAGCTCACAACAGCATTGCATTGTGACACGTGAGAGCTTAGATCGGCTATTTTCAAATAGCCAAAGTTTAAGGGCTGAAGTTGTGTGTATGTTTTGTAATCTAAATATACAAAGTAACTAACCAAAGTGGTCAAATAATAGTAATGGAGTAAAAGTACAATATTTGCCTCTGAGATGTAGTGGAGTTGAAGTAAAAGTATTGAAAATTGGAACTAAATTGGACAAAAATACCTCAAAATTACACTTAAGTACAGTACCTACTTGATACATGTACTTAGTTACTTTCCATCACTGTTAAATTGCTAATTCTAATAACCTTCGTTCACATATTGACATAAGTGGCTAGACCATGCAGTGCAGAGTTGCAAGAATAATAAAGTTTGTCAAATGACCAAACGACCCCAGAACATACTGAACTCCCTCTTGTAACAGTTTTTTATAGAATTGCACCTGCAGGTTATCCCTAATAATTCTTATGTTCTATGTTGTAAAACATGTGCAAATGCACGCTGGTTCCCAAAGTAAATTAAATGTAGGATTATGCTTAAATTACCAAATTTTAATTTAATGAAAGTATTACAAATTGTCACGTGTATGTGTGTATAAAACGTTAGTACAAATTTGTTCGCTTAAATATGAGTTTTCACAGCAAAGTGCCTATAATAGCCTAATTGTGAATAGGATAATTACGCGTCATTCGGTTTAATTCGCTGAGGTGATTATTACTAGTGTTTATTTGGTTAATGACATCTGAGGGGAAAAAAAGTTAATATATAACTTCATGACAAGCAAAAGGCGTTATTTTCCTCATATTCAAAGGCCAAATACAGAGAAACTCCTCGTATAATGGGATTTTATGCCCCCTACTCTCTTGCGCTTTTCGCTCCATGGCGCTATAAAACTCTCCAAACGCTTTATGTCTTGTGAGCCTTTCTTTTCTTTATTTAACAATTTCCATATTGCTCTTTATTCTTCGACGTTGCTTACAGGATCAAATGTACAAAAACACAGTGGAACTTTAAAGATTAAAACGTTCTCAATGGGGGAAAAAAAGTATCCAAGCGAAATGTTTTGGCGCATGAAACGAGTTGAATTGGGTGAGAATGAACGCACACAATAAACCTGTTGTTAACCTTGCTGTGAAAATATGTTTGAAGAAAACAGGCGATTGTTGTATGAAATGTATTCAAGTATAAAATAATACCCTTTGTTTGGGGGGAAAAAACTTGAGCAATGTGAGGGTACAAAAGTCCCCTGTGGCATTTACTAGCCCCCTTTGTGAAGTTTGCGCTTTGGCGTCTCCACTTGGCGCATTACCCAGGCCCCTTTAAACGCGATTGTTTCTTTCTTTCTAATGACATTTACCGGATCAAAACATGCTGTTAATTCGATCAGAAAGCTTCACCCTTCACAACAATGGCAGTATAATTTCTTCCAAAGTTTGTTAAGTTGACCGAAATTAGGCAAATGAATAGGGGTCTCCAAGGCTACCCATCTCGCAGGTGACGGGGAATAATGCACGTTCACACCAGCTGCATTCTTCTTTATTTCTCGCTTTCTTTTCACAGCATTATTAAAATTTAGGCCAATGAAACTATTCATTCGACTGAATAGACATTTTCTTATAGGATAATAGGATACAAATTGAGCCTCTCCAAAGAGTCTCCAGTGGTGGTGTAACCCTCGTGTGCCAGAGACTGCTGGAGACGCCTGGCCTGGACGCAGACGACGCTCGTGTGCCAGGGCTAATCACACACCTGCCGAGGACTCCAACAACATAAAGAATGTAAACAAAAAGCTTGCCATCTCTCATAAAAGATGGACGTGTCACCAAGTCGTGTGAGAAACGCCGAGAACAAACGGGGGACTCCGTCTCCAAAAGATCTCCCCTGAACTCGGCGGAACAGCCTATTAAAGGCTTACTTAATTACTCTAATGACACTGGACAGGCCTTAAACCTCAGACTGAGCCTGGATGAGAGTTTAGATCGCTTGCTGAGATTGGTAAACAGGCGATCGTGTGAGAAACGCGAGTGGAAGAAAGAGGGCCCTTTTCTTCCACGCCTTTGTCTTCGGTGCGCGCTGTGCGCCCGGTCGCATGAGGCGAACCCAACGCTCACTTCTCATTTCCCGCCTGAGTTGTTACTATGCAAATAATATTCCGAAAATAATCACGTGTCTTTTGAACAGCCACGTGGATTAACAAAGCAGGTTTGCCCCCCTGCTAGCCCATGGCTTGAGATTTTTTTTTTTTTTACTATTTCTTTAACTGATCCTAAACGCACACATTTACCAAAAGCTTGCCTCTTAATCCCATGGAATAATTTGCATCATGAATGCCAGAGTCTCATGCATGATCCCTTTATAAGGCCCTGAGTTCCCCTAAAACCTCAGTCTGGCCCATCTTCTACCAGAGGAACATCTTACTCTCACAACTGAGCTGTTGGATAAGACGTCTGTCAGAAACTTTTCGATGGCATCAAAGATGAAGGATCGAAAGGTAAGCACTGTTGGCGCGCTCCTCATTTTAAGGACTGAGGGAATTACAAACAACATGGCCTTTTATGGACACGTTTGGGTTTCTTATTGGATTTTTTTCTCCCTACTTCAATATTACATCAATAGTTAAAATAAATAATTACTGGGATTCCACCTAAAGGAAAATCCATGCTACATGGGTAAGGAAAAATGCATCAGACTGCCGTGCGTCCTGGGGATGGATGCTTTTCCTAGAGTTTGAGCTCATGCTTAACAATAACTTTTGGCATAAATACTATAATAAACTACAAAATCAACACTTAAATGACACAATCTGCTAAACATAATCTCAACCTCTTTCACAAATACGACAGAGTAATAGAAAATTGCTGTGGAGCTGAGCACACACCATCTCTGTTGCGCACACTGGTGCACCAGAGCGCAAAGGCACAGATCCACTAAGTCTGCGCGCTACAGCCTATATGGATGTTCTTACATTCTCTCGTATTCGAGTTGATCAATATTATAGATAGATGCTTTATTTGTCCTTGCAGAAATTCATTTTGCACCAAGCAGCCATCAGGACACAAAAAATCACAACACATAAGCTACAGGCCTAGGCCTATATATGTATACATTTTCATATCCAAACTACTCTGTGCGTGGGTATATTTTATTGTTTCAGTTTCTTCGATGTGTATTAGGCCTACGGCTGATAAACAAATTGCGAATTGTATTTCATTTTCACATTTCCTTCATGCGCTCTTTTTTTGACAGAGAACTCCCATCTCCCACAAAGTCATTGAGAAAAGAAGACGGGATCGTATTAATCGCTGCCTGAACGAACTAGGGAAAACAGTGCCCATGGCACTTGCTAAACAGGTGAGGCACTTTAACTTTATCCATATCAGATTGAACAAATGCCTTAACAACATACGGTGTATATCAGTGTATATGTGCGTCTATTTCTTAACCAATATATATTTTGAATGATAGAATTCTGGAAAACTGGAGAAGGCAGAAATCTTGGAGATGACAGTTCAATACCTACGGGCACTCCACTCAGCGGATTTCCCGCGGGGGCGAGAAAAGGGTATGTAATGTAACCGTGCCTGATGGTTCCCAAACTTTTTAGCTCGAGACCCAAAAGACAAATTAGACGTTTGCCCGGGACTCAAATTAGTGAAAATAGCAGATCTACAAGCTCACAATGCATTGCTTTGCGCCATGTTGTGAGCTTGTAGATCTGCTATTTTCACTATTCTATTCTTTCACTAGTTTTTTCCCCCTCTCGTTTATGTTTTATTTTCTTCTGATTTATTTATGAAATTGTTTTGAAAAAGGTTTTAATTGGTTATGAAAAATGCTGCATTTTTTGGGGGGAAAATCTTCTCAAGATGTAGGAATCAAAAAATGAAGGGATATTTACTTGCGAGTTGCGACCCATGCATGAAAATGCCACAAATGGGTCCCGACCTACTGTTTAGGAAACAGTGGCCTATAGGGCAGACTATATATTTTGATTCATTTCCACATCAGCTTCCGTTGAGTGGGGCTATGTGCAAACAATTATACAAACTTTATAGGTGAAGTGGGACGGAGTCATTTGGCCGCCTACTGCTGCGACTTGAGAAATAGCCTACAGATCACCCACTTTACCAAAGACAAGAAACCGTGCAATGAAGTCAACTAAAAAGACTAACGGTATTGCTTGTGTGTTGATTCGTCATTCTAGGTGAGCTGCTGGCTGAGTTCGCCAACTACTTCCACTACGGATACCACGAGTGTATGAAGAACCTGGTGCACTACCTCACCACCGAGGACCGGGCCGAAACCAAAGACATCAAGTACGCACGGATCCTCGCCTTTTTACAGTCCAAGTCCCGAGTCATCACTGAACCCGTGTTCGGTTCCGTTGGCGCGTCACTGCCAGAGCCCACCGACTACCTCGGCCACCTGCACTCCTCCCCGGACCACCACCAAAGTCACAGTCCCAGCGACTCCATGTACCAGCAGAGTCCTCCCACGGGACATTTCTCCTGGCACAGCTCGGCGCGCAGTCCCACCATCACGTACCCAACAGTGCCACTCTCCGCGCCCACGCAACAGCATCACGGTGGATATCTGTCGCCGGTACAGGGACTTGATCACCACTATTTCAATTTCATTGGTCACACGCACGCGAACGCGTTTAGTCTGCACAGTGCACAACATGCCATGTAAATATTTTCTCGTTTTTTTCTGTTGTCTTTATTTATATATTGTTTGTGTGTGTTTTAAAAATAGATACAGATTGTGAATACTGAATGGAATAAATATTTCTTTAAACAACCATTATGTTTGTCATGATTGAACAGGATTTATGAGGATTTATAACCTTAAATACTGAATATTTACAAATCTGAATATAATTATATTAAACAGGTATCCTAACATCACAAATGTATCAAACTTCCAATCAGACCAAAAGTTACTTATTGAAAACACAAATGGAGTTCAGTATACTTCATTAGGCTGGGATTTAGTTTGTAATGATGTGGCCAAGACAAAACATATTTCCAATAATTTCCAAATTATCTACTGTATATCAGCCTGTAGGCTACTAATATTGACCTATTGAGAACAGAAAGATGGTAAGAGAATTATCTTATTTGTCTTTGTAAATTGTATTTTGCATTATGTAAAACTGAGGAGATATGTTTCTTGGAAGATCAAGCTTCCACAAAAGCTTATGAAGGACCTTTATATTCTATGGTGCTCACCCTATTCCAGCATATTACTCAGAGGTTATAATCTTTACGCAGGCAGAAGGAAACAGTTTGTTCCAACGGCACTCATGCAGCGAAGCAGCATTTTTCCTATACACCTATACCAACTTAACACACTTAAACAATCCACAATTCAACCTTAACTGAAGGAAGCAGGAGTCTCTTATTCATTTGGATGTAAAGAGATATTTCTAAGCATATGAAATATTATGAATGATTTAGGGAAAATGTCAGTGTGTAAAAAATATATTGATAACTCTGAAGTTGAGTTTCAATAGACAAACTTGAGTGGCTATTCATTAGTGTGTGGTTAAAGGTTGTGTTATTTATGTGCATATTCTCAACCATGCTGCAGATGGGGCATGGATTCTCAATATTTTTACTATTATTATCATATCACAACACCCAGACAATATGAACCGCTCAAAACATGGGGAGATTCAAAAGAAAAGGTGGATGTGCATTGCAATCTGTGGCTCTTAAATGGAATAAATTGTACTGACATGCTTTTATCTCAATGTTCTCTCAGCAAATCTGTGCCATGTTGGGAGAAACCACACTGTACAAGCCAGTGTTAATTTATCAATTTGTAAGTCTGAAACTGCACAGATTTAACCAAATGTAAAGGTTACATTTGTACAGTCTCAAAGTTGAAAAATGAAGTCAGGATTTGACTGTTTATCTATGCCAGGGGTCCTATTAATCAAGAAAGAGTTGTTTTTAGTCTGGGCTATGTGTGCTATATACCAGCCCCTCTCAATACATGGACTAATCTCCTGTCTCTTCTCTCTGTCTTTGAGTAAGTTGTATTATTTTGGGTTCCAAGCATTATGCAAGCACCAAAAAAGAGAGAAGAGAGAGAGTTAAAGAAGAAAGAGTGCCAACAAGACTGGGTGGGTGGAACTCCTTTTTATATATTTATTTATTTGGAAAGTCTATTGTCCTGCATCTGAAAGGAAGAAAATATCAAGATCCTTGGGCTTCATCCTTGAGTGATTGCGAAGAAACATAATCAGCACCATGAAATCAAAGTTTTCTTTTTGAGGAGAAGGTTGAAGAAATGCTTCACTCATGCAGGCTTATTGTAGAAACAGAGCTAGAATCGTAATCACAGACCTTGTCTGTCAAATTAGTTAAATGTACCTTGGCATAATCTTCAGTCCCATGGGTGTTGGTTGAAAACTATATGGGACACATGGGTCATGCAGATGCTTTATGTGTTGATGGATGGACGTATGTATGTATGGCTGTATCATATGGATAGATGGATGGATGGATGGATGGATGGATGGAAGGGTGGATGGATGGATGGATGGATAAATCCACATTAATCGCCTGGATGGTTGGATAAACCCACATTAACCAGCCCCTGACCAAAAGACAAGCAACAAGAGAGCAAAAGAAAGAAATGAAAGTGCCATACAGATGGAAAACTGACAATACGATAAAAGGCAAGGGCTTTGAGGGAACACTTGGATCACCACACAGCCCCAATATTGGTTTAAATCCTGACTCTAAACACAGAGTTTAGCAGAGAAAGAGACTCATGTTCAGCCAGATGAGACAGATTTGCCACAGCACATCACATGAATAATAATAAATTGAGCAAGAAGAATGAGTTCAAACCATATTGTAATGTAAACTGACTGAGCCTCATTGGCAAAGCCTTAGTTTGAAAATATTTGTCTTCAACATTAATATCACACACTGAATATTCACAATCCACTCCTTCACCACAATACAGAAGAGAAAGATAATCATGTATGGAATATGTATACATGGAATCTAAGTTCCTTTTGAGTCTTGTTGACTGATTTCAATACAGTTTGGTATACAGGATAAGCCAACAGAATAAATTGAAGCCTACTGTAGCAGCTTATTTTGTGTTGCAGTTGTTAGAGAACTTAAATACTCTATAGAACTTTAATACTGTAGATAAGAGATCTCTGTCATTTTATTAGTTAATAAGTAAAAAATAAATAAAATACAATAATACATAGATACATTTACTGGCAGTGTGCCAACATTTTCATTTTCAGGAATAGCTTTGTATTTGTTGGGGAAAAGACAGAATGAAAACAATAGTTCAACCTTCAGGCCACATGTCTTAAAACTTGATTCCAGCGGATAAGTAAAACATTTTTTTTTATTTGTGTTCAAAATATTTTAAACATTCATGTTTATGAACACAATCAGTTATTTTCGGCAAGCCACACTGTAGTGTGACAAAATAGACTTTAGCTAAGCTTATGATAATACAAGAGAATATTTTGTTTCCTTGTTCATGGGATGGAGTGTGGTGTTTGGGGATGGGGTCAGGCCCGGGCCGGGGCTGTTGGGGATGGGGGTGGTGGTGTGTTTAGTCGTTGGGGAAAGGCACAGGGTTTGGGAGCAAAGCCAAAGTAGCGCACAAGCTGTGAGAAATCCAACAGTCAGCAGTGGTCTGTAATCAAAGTGCCTCAATGGCATCTCCACCGGCTCACCTCAGGATGGCTGTCTGATGTGGGGCATGAAAAGATAGAGACAGAGAGAGGGTGAGGGAAAAGGGAGACGCGGGGGAAGGAATGGGAGAGGCGGGTGAGTAAGATGGAGAGAGGGAGAAAAGGGGCGAAAGGGATGGAGATCATTCCCACAACAGATACCACTATCTCACAGGGTTTAAAGGGCCCCCTTTCTGCAGCCCCCTCCCCTCACAGATAACAATGCCAAAACTTGGCAACCAACCCAACACATAAAGCAACAGTTTCCCATCAGGGAGAAGCAGCCATCCCAGTGCCTTGGCACCAGAGCTGTCTGAATAAGGGGCACTGTAAGAAGATAGCAGACATGAATAGCGTCTGTAAGAAACCTTAAAGGAAAACAATGCATATCAATGCCTTTAAACTCTTAATGAGAATTCTTAATTAGAAAGCACACCACTCTAATCACATATAACACCCCAGATACATATAGTATGCGGTAGATATATTTAGAAATAAGACCTGGTTTAAAACATGCCAAATAATTGCTCATGAGCTGCCCATGCAGAGAGAAGAAAAATAATGTTCCATTTAGATATATACAAAAATAAAATATTGATTTGAGATATTGTTTCGTGACATTGCCCACAATAAATGAATGTAAAACACATCTGATATAAAGTTTGCCTACTAACTTGTGGGACAAAAAATCTCAAAGCACCCACCCCCTGCCAAGGGATGAGGGCTTTACCTTTTTGCAGTTGGCACAACCCACTATGTGCTCACCAGCAATCCAACCCCAGTGCCACCAGATTATGCAAATTCATGGAGATGTCCTATTCAACACTAACCTCTATTTAGAGCAACGACCAAGATATTTGAGCCAAAAATGAATGGAGAGATAAAAGAGGTACTGTTATAAAGAATACATAGAAGGGTCAAACACATTTCAGATATAAATGAACACATAATGAATACTGTACATAAATGTCCCACTGTGGCACTGAATTTCAGCCATGCCCTCTTGTTCTATTTACAATATTTTATGCAATTTTTGCTACCCTGTAACTGGGCACTGCCACTCTCCTTTGGCAGAGACATGGAGCCAAAAGGGAGCAGACCACAGCATGGGAACTTCCCAAAAAAGAGCTGCCAGATCTCTTAAAGTAGAAGAAAAACACACAACATTACACTAAATGCTTTGTTATTCATGGGAAAAAAGAGCAAGCTTGTTAACTTGCACAATTAAGGCATCATTTGCCAAGAGAAAGTGCAGTGCTCTGTTTGCCATTGTTTTTTAAGACAAAGGGTTGAACAAGCGAGTCTTAAATCAGTCCTTTGAGCATCGTGAGGGTGACTGTGGTTATCTGTGTGCCACAACAAGGGGCACTTTTGTCACAAGCACAGACAGTGTGACATTGGGAAAGTCCTCAGGATAAATCAAGTGATTTTGCATGGTAGTTCGATAAAGAGCACTAATACATTCCAGTTCCTGTGTGCTTTCATCAAAGTGCTCTGTGTCAAGGAGAGGCAACTGATAGAAAAACATGATTTACCACTTGATGGCTTTTTGTTATTAACAAATAAAATTAACTTTAAAACCCCTGGCCCTCACTATCTGAAACATGAGTTGAGTTTGAGTTTTATTTATTATTAGCATAAAAAAAAAATAGATATGTAACCATATTGTGCAGGAGAAGTTTAGAAGCCAGAGGCTTATAGAGAACTTCCCCTATAGTTGTAAAATCAACACACTTATATTCTATAGTTACCGTATACACTTATTAATTAACATTCAAAGTGTATTATAAATAATACATCATAATTGTATAATTAATTATATTCACAGTTATGATGCCTTATAGTTTGATTATGTGTCAATAAGTGGTCATTGTGTAATTTAATTAAAGTAATGATATTCCTGGAGGTGTAGGCAGAAACATTTTGTGTTGTTCTTATAACTTTAAAGGGACACTTCACCCCAAAAAAACTTTGTTTCAATGGATTAGTCACCCCATGGATATTTTTTAGTTTTTGTCTCATTCCTAAGACAATAATTTGATGACCAGCGGACCGGTAGGCAGCGGTTCCGGTAGGAGACACAACGGAGACTCGTTGTGTCTCCTACCGGAACTGCTGCCGGTCATCAAATTATTGTCTTAGGACTAAAAAAATATCTATGAATTCAAGTCTCCATGGGGTGACTAATCCATTGACAAATCCATCACAAAGTTTTTTTGGGGTGAAGTGTCCCTTTAATGGCGATTGGGTTGTGACTACGTATAGTAATTTACATGTATAAGCATACCATAATGTATCATAACAGTGATTATAATGCATCATACAATTATTATAATGCATTACTTGATGAGAATTATAATAACTCTATGATTCTGACTTAAAGAAAGGGGGAAATGACCCTGAGTGGCAGGTGTATTATGATACTTGACCATACAAAAGGCCTTATAATGTGTAAAGATTATTGTTATAAAGCACAAGTACTTATGAGTAATTAACTGTAATTCATGTTATAAACCAGATCACAATTAATACTACACCTTATAAATCATCATCATAGGCAGGTTTGGTAATTTCAAATGTATTTATTTTATTTTTTATTAATGCAAGAACCATGGCTTCTATAATAGCATGCGAATAGAAAGCCTGCAGATTCTATTTTTTATTGCCCATCGATGATGTCACTGATAGGTGGGTTTCTGAACTGTCCACAGACCACAGCTTTCCTCTGAGACACAGACCAAGTGCAAAATGGCACCATATTAAAATTGAGCCTTAGTGAGGACCAATTATATGAAGATTGAAAGGATAAAAAAAGGTGAAGTGGTTCTTTAACTGCGCAATGATGTTTAGCCAATTTTGAAGTTATTCAGTTAAGTTCAGTTCTATTTGAATTACTTCAGGGAAGATGTTAAACAAAATAAAAAGGTCATTAATGGGACATGTCTATGTTTAGTTAATATATAATTTATTTCTCAACTGTCAATGGACAGTGACATGATACCGGTATGGTCTTTTAAAACCAGGACAGTTGATTAAGAATAATATACGTCAGGCACACAAATTATAAGAGCTGTCATGGCACTTTGTTTACCACTGACACTGTCTATCATCTTAAATATAACACCAGTTAACAATCCTGTTAGCTTGTATCTCTGGTCTTATTTGTTCCATGTTTTTCCTTCTGCATTTTTATTGAGCTTCTTCTCATGTGTGCTTCGTATAAGCTTCAACAGAAATTCCCAGCAGAAATTGCATTTCATGAACAGAGGAGTCTCTTCAATTTCAATCACTCGGTTTCCTCTGAGGTTTTATTCACTTGAAAAGATTCCTTAGAGAAAGACATTAAGAGGACCAGGAATGCATCATGGCTGGCTTTTTTGTTGGGTCCTGCCAGCACCATTCTCCAACATAATGCTTCAGTGACAAATGGAGAATATGAACACCGACAACGCAAATCAGATAAATCAAACATGAAGTGCACAGGCAGCCTGAAAGGGTGTGGGTGCTGTGGTCAAACAGTCACAGCTGAAGCATCTGACAAACTTGACGTCCCAGTAAACCCTTTGCACAGCCCAGAAGAAAGGATAAATAAAATCCAGTAGTCCTAATATGCTCCCGGTGCGCTTGGCTGGACTCATGAGGGGCCAGAGAGGTGTGTCCCCACAGACAGACTGTCTTTTGTCTGCAATGATGACAGCCGCTCCTCTGCATTTAGCTGTGTCCAGGGCCAGCAAGGGAACACTGAGGGCGTCACAGGTCAGCGTCTGAGGTCATGATCTAAGTGACCAATCCGGTAAAAAAAAAAATGTGACTGGCAGGCCAGCGAAGGTGACTGGTTTGTTGAAGACTTCATTTCAAGTTATTGTATTAAAACTAAATAAGTAGTAACATCACAAAAGTTGTTTGTATCAATAAAGCATAGTATTTATTTGTTAGTTTTATTTTAGAGAAAAATAATGATTGAAATGAAAATAAAGATTTGTACATTTGTCAAATTGGTTAAAGCCTTCAATCAGAAGCAAATCAATAATATTCACTGAGGGCAAAATCAGGACGAGGTATAAACATCACTTCAGCATTTAACTTGGTGATGCTTTAAAAATCACCAAAACCATGATAATGGTTTTGGTGAATTGGTCATACCCCAGTAACCTTACCATGACCTTCACAGCAGGGCACCGATGTCTAACACGCAGAACATGATGCACCACCATAGACCGTAGAACAAGTATCAATTACTGCAGTCATCAGCTTCAAACGACACACCATAGTCCAAAAAAGGCAATGCCTTCTCAGATTAAATTATATTTTATTACATCCGCCAGGCCGGACCAGCCGGGGGCTGGGATTATATTTTCGGCCCTGTCCTTGCCCATGAATCTGTCCGTGCATCTGTGAGTCTGTGAGTAGCTAATCTCAGACACTGCTGGACTGATCGGTGTGAAACTTTGCATTCAAACTCCCAGTAGCTAGGCCAAGAAAGAACCTACAAGAACCTCTGTCCCAAATTGTTCAAATCGGCCTCATGGTGGCACTTCACAGGTAACTTCACTTTTTGGCCTATAACTCTTGAACCGTAGGTTGTACAATATATATTTCCCCCCCTGGATTCCTTTCATCATGATGCAACTTCCCATATAGGCCATGCCTGGCAATCGCATTTCCGCCTGACAAGATTTTCCACCATGTACTGTATGTAAGGCAAGCACTGGAGAAGCTCGGACAATTCAAAGCCTATTTATTAGAGGTGCTAAAAGACACAAGACTGACGTTCTGATATCAATATAACTTGCAGTCACTTGAGTCATGAGTGACTGACATGAGTGATGTATCCATTGCTGCCTGAGGAAAAATGATATACTCGAAATGCGTTGCTGAGTAGTCTATAAGGTTTTGACCCCAATCGGTTGTTCAGTTGTCTAAACAAAAAGTTTTAAAATAGCTGTCGGAAGGCATATTCTTTTTTTTTTGCATTATACAGTGGTCTACCTCCTCTATTGTTTTTGGCATGAGTGATGTATTGACATCGAAACGTCAGTTTGTTGTCAGAAAGCTGCTCCAGTGCTTTCTTTACATTGCAGCTGTGTACCGCTTCAATGGAAACAAGCCATAGTGCTTTCTTGGGTTCAATACGTTTAGCATTGTATTTGTATTAAACTGTACTTTCTGTGCTTTTTTTTGCAAACTGTTTATAAAGTATCCAATCAATCAATCAAGGACACACTGGGCCTGCCTTCACCTAGCTGAGGCCTGGTGGAACTCCTTTTTGTCATTTTGCATTTTCTTCAAAACACACTTTTTACTACTACTCCGACTTTGTCAAAAACTCACACAAATCGGTACACATGTATCAGTCGGAATAGCAGATTGCACAGTGTCCGATCTGGCCCAAATGCTATTGTGTTATGTAACATTGAAGGGCCTCTACACAACACAGAACCTATTTTACTTTGCACAATTTTACTTAGGCACAAATGTTCTCATGCGTCATGTGCCAATGACTGTCAAACAGGGTTTCCATACTCCATACCGTGTGCCTGTAATTTACTTACTTACTTACTTACTCCTCTTCGTCCCCTATGGGACATAAGGCTTCAATGAGCGCTCTCCATTGCATTTGGTCCCTGGCAGCATGTTGCGCCTCTCCCCATGACAGGTTAATCTGTTCCAGTTCTTGTGTCACAGTTCTGCGCCAGGTGGTTTTGGGCCTCCCAGGTTTCCTTTTGCCTGGTAGGGTGTCCATCTTGTGTGTAATCTCCTTGGTGATACTTCCTGCTTGTTTGTACAGGGATTCGCCTGTAGTTAGATTCATACAATTGTGGGCGGGGCCTATTTCTTATAAAAAAAACACCATAGGCTATATCATGAATGCAGCATCCAATCATCCCCAAATTGGAATCGCATGTTGAGGGGCCTCTATCCAAACGTGTTTTCACTTTACACACAAACCTGGCGGAGATCTGCGCTCCAAGTAACATACCTTTCTAGTGCTTAATTTGTCCCCAAAGTGTGATGTCTCTCTGAGCATCCTTGTTTCTATTTTAAAATAATGAAAAACGAATTGTTACTGGTTATAATTTAGGGGAGAACGGGGTAAGATGAGCCACTTTTCACTTAAGTTGTCCTGGAAGCAAGGCAAAATGAGCAGTAAAATCTAAACATCTACCCTTATTTAGGGTAAATGGGTCTTCTATCAAAAGAAATTATGAGTAAGCATCTATGACAAAGGGCCATAAAAATAAGACTTGAAAAAAAAAAGTGGTTCTGTGGCTCAAGTTGCTCCAGGTTAGGAGTAAGTTGAGCCAAGTCAATGGGTAAGTTGACCCACATGATATTTACATTTTTCAAGTTCAAACTTGAACAAATAATGTATTCCCTTATCAAAAATTATTTAATAACACATTTCCCTTTTGCAAATAGTCTTATTTCTTTTCTTAATGGTTATTTAAACAATATAAAGCCAACTAAATAAAGTTTGTCATTCAGAACCTTTTAATATTTGCAATTGGAATACGATATTACAAACTTACAAACTTCTCTTAAATGAGCATATTCATCCAAATTAAAGGTCCTTCAGCGTAATTTGAGTAGCAAAGACATAATAAAAAATATGAATAGTGATTAATATTAGAACAATTGGCTCAATTTACCCCAGGGCATTCGGTTCATTTTACCCCCAGCCACCATTTTAGACAAAATTGGCTAGAATAATACTTCAGACAATTTATTTTCTAAATTATTCACATGGTTTTATCCATTGGCAAATCACCAACATGCATGATATTCTTTTTTTTTATACCAGGGAGAATTTGCCCAGCCATTGGACTTTACATTTTCAACAGGAGGACCTGAATCCATTCAGCCAAATGATGGAACTACTGAGTACTGGAATTTAACCTCAAGGAAGGAACTGCTGGATACTGAATCATACAATGCATTGTGCGAACAGCCATAGATGGGTCTAACTTCCTAACTTGTAGTTTAGACTAACTTCATAAACACACGCACGCACACACGCACGCACGCACGCACGCACGCACGCACGCACGCACGCACGCACGCACGCACACACACACACACACACACACACACACACACACACACACAGGGGGGGGGGTAAGTGGGACTGAGTTAATAGGCCCCCCCCCCCAAAAAAAAGTACACTCACACATTCTTCTTCTTTCGGCTACTTCCCATCGGAGTCACCACATCGGATCATGTGTTTCCATTTATTTCTGTTCTCTCTCTGCGTCTTCCTCTGTCACTCCAGCCACCACTGAATACATAAACCTCCTCTTTGGCCTTCCTCTTCTCCTCTTGCCTGGCGGCTCTATCTTCAGCATCCTTTTCCCAATTTACCCCTCCTCTCTCCTCTGCACATGTCCAAACTATCTCAACATCGCCTCTCTTGTTTTATCCCCGAACCGTCTCACCAGGGCTGACTCTCTAATGTAGTCAATTCTGATCCTGTCTATCCTTGTCACTCTTAAAGAGAATCGTAGCATCCTCAACTCTGCCACCACCAATTCTGCCTCCTGTCTTTTCGTCAGTGCCATCGTTTCCAAGCCGTACAGCATACAGTAGCTGGTCTCACTCCTGTCTTATACGTCTTCTCTCTCACTCTTGCTGGTAACACTTCTGTCACAAATCACTTCTGTCACAAACTCCTGACACTTTCCTCCATCCATTTCACCCTGCCTGCACTCTCTTCTTCACCTCTCTTCCACACTCCCCATTACTTTGGATAGTTGACCCTAGGTATTTAACCTCCTTCACCTTCTCCACCTCTACTCCTTGCATCCTCACTGTTCCAGACTCTCTCGTTCAGACACACATACTATTCTATTCTGTCATACTCCTGCTAACTGTCATTCCTCTTCTCTCTAGTGCATGCCTCCACCTTTGCAGATTATCTTCAACCTGTGCCCTCATCTCACTACATATCACAATGTCGTCTGTGAACATCATAGTCCACGTTGTCTCCTGCCTGACTTCATCTGTCAAGTGTCAACCTGTCCATTACCAATACAAACAAGAAAGGGCTCAGACTTTGGATTCATAAGGACATTCCTACACTGGATGATTGGTATAAGGAGCTAATGAGCGTGGTACCTCTGGAAGAACGTAATGACTGTATATTGTGGTACCTGCCATTTTCTTTGTGTTTGTGTTATGAAGGTAGTTAAGCTGCCAAAAAGAATGTGGGGTACTACACAAATTGTATGCTTTAACAAATGTGAACTGTCAGAACCTCAATGAAAAAAACATTTAAAAAAAAGAAAACGTCTCAGAGCTGATCCTTGGTGTAGGCCTACCCCACCTCGAAACCATCTGTCACTTGCACCATTTTGACACACTTCTCTGCCACTCCTGACTTCCTCATGCAATACCACACTTCCTCTCTTGGCACCGTATCATATGCAATTTCTAGGTCCACGAAGACACTGTGTAACTCCTTCTGGCCTTCTCTATACTTCTCCATCATCACTCTCAGGGCGAACAGTGCCTCTGTGGTGCTCTTCCTGGGCATAAACCCATACTCTCCCATCCTCCTATAATTCTACAAACCTGTGGTGGTGAGGCCAAAACTGTCTGCCCGGTTCTCATCAGTGGCTGGAGCAATTGCTCTGCATTTGCACACACAGTCACACACATTCACCATTACCATGCCCACGGAACTGCGAAGCCCGTAGCGACGCCGTAATAATAATAACAATAAGGCTAATCTATTGGCTCGCCACCATTAGACAGACACAATGTCACGGAGTAAACAAGCTAATGAAATCAGCTCCTGGCCTTAAAGTGGACTGACTTAAGGTAGACCAGTAATTATTTTGCCTGCACACTTCACCGGGTATGGACTAGTGCTCTCTAATTGTCACATCTCTTAGCCTAGCTTCCACTAGTCTTTCCCATAGTTTCATGCTGTGGCTCGTCAGCTTTATACTTCTGTAGTTACTACAAATGAGGTGCAGTTTACGGAGCTAGTTCAGGCCAGGCAACTTAAGGGATTGGGGCAACCGATCAGGTGACTAGTCACATGCACTTTTCCTCCTGATCGGGTGGTTATAGGTACTGCGCTGTTACCTGCTCACTCTGGCTTCCCTGTCTTGCTGAGCTGACGTGTGTCGCTACTGCTGCTGCTGTTGCTGAGATCCTGCTACCGCTGCTTACCTGCTGCTGCCCATGAAGTCATCCCACCCGCCTCCCCGGCATCCACCTGTAGGCTCTGTTTCTAGATCCCCTTGGGGGTTTAATTCATTCCCTGTAAATGCTAATTGGCATGTAACATTCATTAAAATGTTATCCTCACAGGGAATGAATGGATTCAGAGGCCTGACGCCAAACTATGCTTCCTCTTGTTTCTATACCATGCTCAAGCTTGCTAAATATATATTGCTAATAAATATATATTCTAATCCAATCTAAGAGTTGTCTGACTGAACTCTGTATCGCCCTTGTTCTTGAAAATCGGTACCAGTATACTACTTCTCCACTGTTCAGGCATCTTCTCACCTTCCAAGATAGTGTTGAACAATCTAGTGAGGAACTCAACTGCAGTCTCTCCCAAACATTTCCACACCTCTACCGGTATATCGTCTGGACCAACTGCCTTCTCATTTTTCATCCTCTTCATAGCTGCCCTCACTTCCGCCTTCCCAATCTCCCTCACTTTCTGGTTCATTACACCCCCATCATTCCCCCTTCTCTCTCTCATTTTCTTCATTCATCAGCTCCTCAAAGTACTCCTTCCATCTTCTCAAAACACTGTCTTCGCTTGTCAGAACATTCCCGGAACATTCCCATCTCTATCCTTGTATCCCTCCTTGGTGTCCAACCTCTCATACAACTTTGGCTTTCGCCACCTCTCTCTTCGCCTTACCCTGCATCTCCTTGTACTCCTGCCTACTTTCTTCTCTCTGGCTGTCCCATTTCTTCTTCACCTCCCTCTTCCTCTGTATGTTTTCCTGGACTCCCTCATTCAACCACCAGGTCTCCTTGTCTTCCTTCCTCTGTCCTGAAGACAAGTACTTTCGAGATATTTCACTTTCCCCAAAAGATTGGGTCATTTTATCGTCTACTCGGGCTTTAGGGAACACACCGGACAGTTTTTAAGTTGCTTGATTCAGTATTTAGATATTTGATATTTGTTTTATCAGACACGCGTCCCCTTCCTACAAACTCTTTGTAACTTCAAACTCCATTTAACCATGTTAGATTAATCGGAAACACCCGTCCTTGGTTCTGGTAACTGTTCTAATACGTGAGGAGACGTGTTTTTTCCATTACTTTTTTCATTTATTTTTAATACTTTTTGGGGAAAATGAAAATAATTAAATACAATAAAAAAAAGTAATGAAAAAAATTGTGTTTTAGATGAATCTAACATGTTAAAAACACTGTGAAAAAGAGTTTGAAGTTATAATGGGTCTGATAAAATAAATATCAAATATCTAAATACTGAATCAAGCAACTTAAAAACTGTCTGGGGGGCTCACAAAAGCCTGAGTAGACAATAAAATGACCAAAAATTGTTATGAGAGTGAAATATCCCTTTAACTCCTCCCTGAACTCCATCCGGAATTCTTCCTTCTTCAATTTCCAGCAATTTCCTTTTTCTCTACCTTCACTGTCTTCCTCTGCTTGCACTCTAAGGTCGTCCTACAGAGCTGCTGCCTTGCTACGCTTTCCCCTGCTATCACCTTGCAGTCTCTTTCAGGCTATCCCTCCTACATATCACAGTCCACCTGTGTGCTTCTACCTCCACTTTTATATGTTGTGTTCCTCCCTCTTCTTGAAATAGATGTTTACCACGGCCATTTAAATCCT
>NC_137604.1:28313392-28318392 GCF_963280865.1 Gymnoscopelus braueri
AAAAGAATTATGGGGGAAAATTGCGAAACTTTAGCTTGAAGAGAATATGAGTTACAGCTAACATTGACAAAAGTTTTCAGGAACATTCTGTTACGTTTACTGAATAAAGGCAAAATGTAAACAAACACAATATCTAAAACAATTTAAACAAATAATATTGAACTATGTGGCCAATGTTGACAAACTGGACAATGACATGTAGTGTCACTGGTTATTGTTCTTTAACATCCATCAAGTACTATAGTGGTGACACATATTAATCCTGCTGACTGAATAACTAAATATTCCAAATGAAATATAAAGCTCAGTATGGATTCACATTGAAGCACTTAAACCCTAGAGTTGACAGGAGTCCTCCATGGCTCTATACTAGGCCCCCCACTTTTCCTCCCTACACTAAATATTATCACGATTGTTCACCCCAGAATAGGGAAGCTAGGGTTCTTGTGGTTAAGCAGTTTGCAGCTGGTGGCCTCTGTCTCCTATTTCCTTACAGGATGATCTTCAACTATTATTCTATGAAAGGAAAGAAGGAGATATTTCAAAGTATTTTTCATTTATATTGCAAACTTTCACCAGAATTGCTCGGTAAACCAAACTACACACTCAGTAAAATCCTCAGTTCTAGTTTATCCATTTATAAGAGTTACATATCAACCATGTTAATGTTACCATTTGGTTACATTTGAACAGTGAGTTAAATCATTAAGTGTTAAATGTGTATATAAATGTATATTTTAAAATGTACTGTACATATTTTTACATCAGACCTACCTGTGTTTGTGTGTGTGTGTGTGTGTGTGTGTGTGTGTGTGTGTGTGTGTGTGTGTGTGTGTGTGTGTGTGTGTGTGTGTGTGTGTGTGTGTGTGTGTGTGTGTGTGTGTGCGCGCTGCGCGCGCGCGTGTGTGTGTGTGTGTGTGTGTGTGTGTGTGTGTGTGTGTGTGTGTGTGTGTGTGTGTGTGTGTGTGTGTGTGTGTGTGTGTGTGTGGGGTGTGTGTGTGAGTGTGTGTGTGTGTGTGTGTGTGTGTGTGTGTGTGTGTGTGTGTGTGTGTGTGTGTGTGTGTGTGTGTGTGTGTGTGTGTGTTGTGTGTGTGTGTGTGTGTGTGTGTGTGTGTGTGTGTGTGTGTGTGTGTGTGTGTGTGTGTGTGTGTGTGTGTGTGTGTGTGTGTGTGTGTGTGTGTGTGTGTGTGTGTGTGTGTGTGTGTGTGTGTGTGGGTGCATGTGTGTGTTTGTGATTACGCTTGCACATGGAGTTAGTCCTCAGCATAAAGATGGGTTACGGGACACTTCCGTTGTGGTCCAGGGAAAGGCTGTCCAGCAGCTGTACAAACCCAGGCTTTAGCAGAGAGCTTCAGCCTCTCTGCAAGCATCTGGAAGGGACAGAAGAAGAGAGAGAGAGAGAGAGAGAGAGAGAGAGAGAGAGAGAGAGAGAGAGAGAGAGAGAGAGAGAGAGAGAGAGAGAAGGGGGTTAAAGGGGTGGAGTGGAGACCATCCAGAGGTAGAGGGGTCAGAGTATGGAGGGTGGTCATCCGGCCTGGTCATCTAGCCAAGCCCCCCACAATGCCCCAAGCAGCCGTCGCTCATTAACCCACTGACAGGACTTCTGGATAGTGAGGAGCACTGGGCCATGCCAAAAGGTCGTGGGGTCAAACAGCCCCCACCCTCTCTCCGGCCATTACATCAAGATAGACACAGCCGGTGACTTATCCCTCGATCAAAAGATCAACGATGCATGGGCATTGGGCAGGCATGTTAACGCACAAGTGTAGCACGCACACGCATGCACGCACACAGCATGCAAGCAGGCACACATGCATGCACAGGCAGGCACCCAACAAATTGATTTATCAAGGTAATTAGGTATTGTAATACCAATCTACTTTTCAGGTCTTTGGATGATCTTGTGTCGACTGATCCTGATTCAGTGAATCAGTGTGAAAGAAGACAAATGTGAGATTTCTGGAAGGAGTTTGCATTGTAAGTAAAGAGTGTATGGTAAGACTGTAATTTAAGGTCGGGTCTATAATGAATTATAAGCGCATTTATAATGCAATATAATGCATTTATAAGGCAGTATAACACTCAATATAAATGTTTATAATCATGCATGACAACTTATAACAATTTTTATGACATATTATAAGTGCTGGCCATAATGCATTATTGGAACAGCACATTACAACTATCATAACTTAGTCAGTTATAAAGTGTCTTTGTTATAAGTTGTTGCATGCATAATTATAAACATTTGTAACAAGTGTTATGAAGTGCATTATAATGCATTATAGACCCAACATTTAAGTAAAGTGTTACCTGGTAATTATAATGTGCTGTTCCGCTGAGCTTATAATGCATTATGGCCAGCAGATAAATCTTGTTATAAGTTGTTATGCATGATTTGATTATAAACATGAATAAGGAGTATTATAATGACATACAAGCACATTGGAAAGCATTATAAATGTGCTTATAATGCATTATAGACCCAAACTTAATATACAGTCTTGCAGAGTGTATTAACTGTATGGATGATGATGGCAGGTGAAATACTAAGACAGAAATACAACTCTAATGTGACTATGATGGCAGTAAGTACCATGACAATATGTAAAGTTATACACAGTACAATCAGTGTTCTTTTTGTATATTAATTTGTATTGATTTTTTCATAAGACAAGACACAACAGGACAAACAAACACCAGACTATAATGTGTAAGCATGAGTAATTAACCTATCTTAATGAGGTAATGTATAGGGAGACAGAGTACAACAGACCACAATATACAATTGGACACATTAACAATCGAGCTTGTAAAAAAAGATAAAAACAGAGCAGTCACACAGAGTCGAGATGAG
The DNA here is from genome assembly GCF_963280865.1 of Gymnoscopelus braueri. Taxonomy (NCBI): domain Eukaryota; kingdom Metazoa; phylum Chordata; class Actinopteri; order Myctophiformes; family Myctophidae; genus Gymnoscopelus; species Gymnoscopelus braueri. The sequence goes on from NC_137604.1 coordinate 28,316,250, forward strand.
TCACGACAGGACCCCATATATATTTGTATAATATATATTTGTTGCAACGAAGCCTCTCCGGGTGTATCAAAGATACAAATTCAATCAGTGTTCTTTTAACTCTTGTACAAATTTAACCAAATGGACCAGTATTTGGTTACATTCATACGCTCTTGGGGTTATAAATGCATAAATTAACATTGAGGATGTACCGGTGAATAGAACAGGATAGAAAATAAACTGAACCCTGACAATTGAATAAAAATGTAATGTAATATGTAGGTTTTGTGGTTCTGAATAGATGACAGTATTTATTATTTTATTTTATTATGCCATTAGGATAGGTTAGTTCATTTCAAACATTCAAAAAAATAATGAGAAAATAAATGAATATACGTATTACAGTATATGTATTTTGTTGCAAGCATAATGCAATAACTTTTTGTACCAAAATGCCAAATTGAAATGAACAGATTCAGATATATATCTGTATTTCATATTTACATACAGTGTCAGAAAGGATGAAGTGGTGTAAATGCACTCTGACTTCCAGTCACAGCAGTCAGTTGCACTGTTTTCTATTTGCCAAGATATTGGACTTGTCTTATAAATGAATAAAGCACAATTCATGCCAGAGAATGTAGAATAAGATTATAGATTTAGAAATGATCATAAAAGCAAAACTACACCATAGTTGAAAGTGTGCACATTTTGCCAAAATATCCCTCATTACTAGCAGTCATTCTCAATACGGATACTCCCTATCATTTGAGTGTTGTTGAGACGTTTCCCAGCAGGTCTTAAAGGATCCTAAGCTTTGAAGAGGTTGTTGTCTTCTTGAGGAGAATAAAGAATGGAAAGCACTTCTGTGGTTCTGGTTCACACACTTGAGAGGGACCATCAACTTGACGGTGTTAAGGATATATGTTATTCCCCTGAATTTACATATACGCTTGTTGTGACTGAATACTGTCTTGAGTGGAATTATTTCTTTAAGAGAGGGCATCCCACTGACATTTATTAATTTCCACTGTATTATGTAACAAATGATTTACATGATGTACCTTTACATTTAATCTCACTCTTGGTCCATTTATGTTAAACATGAAAAATGAGTACCTCTATTAATTGAGATGCTGATGTATAACTCTTCTGTTTCCATGGCAAGTTGTGGATGGGTATGAGACTTTTGTGAATGTGAACATAAAGAGAAATATAGGACATTACAAACGTAGTAAATAGTGTATCTAAACACAATCAACAGATAAGAACAGAATAGAAAAATACAAAAGAGCACATTATGAAGCAGGCAAGTGCACGTGCATGTGTGTACACACACACACACACACACACACACACACACAGACACACACACACACACACACACACACACACACACACACACACACACACACACACACACACACACACACAGAGACACACACACACACACACACACACACACACACACACACACACACACACACACACACACAGAGACACACACAGAGACACACACACACACACACACACACACACACACACACACACACACACACACACACAGAGACACACACAGAGACACACACACACACACACACACACACACACACACACACACACACACACACACACACACACACACACACACACACAGACACACACACACACACACACACACACACACACACACACACACACACACACACACACACACACACACACACACACACACACACACACACACACACACACACACACACACGCACAACGCACAACGCACACAGGAATCATTCTTGATATGTCCTAAAATGTACCTCTAAATACTTCACACAAGAATACAAACAGAGAGCGGTTGACCAAGAAATGTGTTGCCCATATTACTTGTACTGGCAAATTCATTTGGGTTGGATTTCAGCTGGATATAATTTCAAGGGTTAGGGTTAGGGTTAGGGTTAGCAGCAGTATTTATTTGGGAGAAAATTCAAACTTATCCCCAAACTGTATTATGTGTCTTAACCTCACTTGTAACAATCCATGTCACAACTGGCCTCAAATGCACAATATACAGAAATGCAAGATGATAATCTGTTGAATTTCCTAACACATCATAACATCATAACATGAAGTCCAAACAGACCCAAAATGTATGATTATACAAGGT